>NC_057812.1:433800144-433807919 GCF_018294505.1 Triticum aestivum
CGCGCCCGGGGCGGGCCGGCCTCGGGCCCCGGCGGGCCGCGGCGGCGCTGGAGGAGAGAGAGGGAGGCGTCTCGCTGAGGTGGCAAGCTTGGATTGGCTCAGGCGGCAGAGGAGGCGACGTGGCGCACCTTGATTCGTCGGGGTGACGCATCTGGCGGACATGTCCGACGCGTGATGGACGTGTCCGGCGGCGCGAGGAGGGAGATGGCTAGGGTTTAATCGCGAAAAATCGGAGGGAGACACAAATATATAGGTAGAGGGAGCTAGGAGAGTCCAAATGAGGTGCGGTTTTCGGCCAC
This sequence comes from Triticum aestivum, assembly GCF_018294505.1. Taxonomy (NCBI): domain Eukaryota; kingdom Viridiplantae; phylum Streptophyta; class Magnoliopsida; order Poales; family Poaceae; genus Triticum; species Triticum aestivum. Next base: position 433,800,444 of record NC_057812.1, read on the forward strand.
GCGATCGTGATCGAACGACCGAGAGGATGGAGGGGGTTTGGATGGGTTTTGGTCCACTTTGGAGGGCTGTTGGGCTGCAACACACACGAGGCCTTAACGGTTCCCCGGTTAACCGTTGGAGCATCAAACGGACTCCAAATGGCACGAAACTTGACAGGAGGTCTACCGGTATTATACCAAGGCCGCATGGCAAATCTCATTCCACTCCGAGAATGTTTAACACCCGCACACAAAAAGAGGAAAAAGGAGGCGCCGGTGGACATAGGTGCTCCGGATTGAGAAACGGACAACGGGGAAAATGCTCGGATGCATGAGACGAACACGTATGCAAATCCGATGCACATGATGACATGATATGAAATGCATGACATGCAAACAAATGACAAGGAAACAACAGCGAATAACTGGAAGACACCTGGCGCAACGGTCTCGGGGCGTCACAACACTCCACCACTACGAGAGGATCTCGTCCCGAGATCTAGGATGGCACCGGAGGGAAAACGGAAGAGGAAGAGAAGAGGTAAAGCTAGGTTGCTTCTTTGACAAACAAGTGAAACCACGAACCTTGAAAAGGCTAAACCATTTTGAGAAAGAATACAACGGAGATGGATGAAATTGAAAACACTCCGTTAGACATGAGGTACATTATGGGAACCTTGTGGGTTGAAAGACATGAGAAAAAGTTACAATGGACAAGAAGTAGAAGCAAGCACCCCGATTGGAACAAGATGCAAGACTTGATAAGGCGAAAAGAACATGAGCAGAGGACACAACACTCCGGTTAAATGGAAAAGCATGAAAAGAACACGATCCTGACAAAACAAGAAGATGGGTTGAAGAGAGCAACATCACAATGCCTCCGGAAGAAAGAATAGAAGATAGTTCATTGAAGTAAAAGAATGTAGAAGAAAATGCCAACTTCTGCCACCAATGAGCTTGGAGAGCACCCTTCCAAGAAGGTTATAACGGAATTGTTGGAAACCCAACAATGAAACGAATCAGATTGTAGTGGGCTTATGGAGAACATCTCAAAAATATGAGGTGAAATTCCGCAACTAACGGAAACAAAGGATTTGAATTGATATGAACAAGGAGACGAGGAAACTTATCTCACTGGTAGGATAAATGAAGAACTTGGGTCATTTGTGAGCACCATAAATAGCAATGACCCTTAGGGAAAGATTAAGGTGAAATATAACCCCAGATAACTCCACTGAAGAGATTGACGGGTTTACAATACCTCATTCTTGATAACTTGTGAATCATGAAACACGAAGGAAAATTATCAAGAATGAAACACCGCCTCAAAAGATAAGGTAAAAGGAATTGCACTTAGGATTGCAAGATGAAGAATACTTGAGCTCCTTAGAAAAGAATCTCGATGAAAACTTTGAGAAGGAATTAAATCCTTTATGAAACATCATGTAGAGCCTCCATGAAGAACTCTGGTCATAAAAGGATGATATAAGGAAATTGAAGTTGAAAACACAAGGTGAATCCTTGCAATGATTTAGATGAATCTTTGCGGTGAAATAATTGAGAGAACTTGGAACTCCGAAAGAAAAGATAAAGCATCTCGAACCGAGAATTTGATGAGCCTCCGGAATAAAGAATTTATCATTTGGATGAATCAAGAATAAGAATTATGTTATGCTCATCCTTCTCCAATTTAGATTGATGGCAAGCAACGGATTTGGCAAACTACTTATTCTCGTAGACAGGATTAAGATAGATATTGCGCAAACTTAGATAGGTCTACAACGAACCTCCGGTAAGATTTGGAAAGCACGAATGCATAGATATGATAACCAAGGAAGAGAGAATCTTGGAAGAACCACCGTAAGAATTGAAAACGATTGAAGAAGAAGAAAATAAAGAAGCACCGGGAAGAATTAGAGAACAAATGAAGATACTTGAGGGGATTTAGATACCTGACAACGGAGAGATCATGAACTGATTAGAGGATATTTGAACGATTCACCTGTAACATTTGGAGAATGATAGCTGAAAATTTGAGTGAATAATTTTGAGATGATGGCCTCCGGATAATCACACTGAAAAATACTCCCGAATTATTTCGGATGGGTGAAAAGAATTCTCATAATCAAAACAATTATGAGAGGATGGCATGAAGCTTGAACCACGAATCTTTGATAGAACGGATACGATTTGGAGGAAAAACTCTTCTTCGGTCTTCAAAATTCGAGAATGACGACGAGGAACACCACCTTGGGTAGTTGAGGCACTCCAGAATGGAAATTAGAAAGGTTTAACCAATGATGAAAAGAATGTGAAAGATCTTGGAGAAAGCATTTGATTGATGATAACTCATTCTTACATCAAACTTTGAAATGAATTTGAGAATAACTCCGGGGAGATTAGAAGAGTCAGGTAAGATCCTGGGAAAAGACCTATGGGTTAGGGCCCATTCAAAAGATACACCATTGAACGATTACTTGAAAGGGAGATTGCGCCGGTTGAATTAAGTTGCTTGAATGAGATAACAATCTCGAAATAGCTTGAATGGATTAGGAGTGAAAACACGAATCTTCTGAGATATCTTGAGCACTCTGGAACAACAGAATAGCGAGCGTGGAATGATTATGAGGTGCACCGGTCATGGGAAAAGCATTTGAAACGAGGAGAAGGATATGATCAACACGAAATCTTCAATTGAAACCACCAGAGAAGAAAAAGAACGAATAATGATGAGCTAGTAGAACATCTTCATGAGAATCACCGGATAAGAACATTGATGGGAACGAATGGAGAGACTTCCCATCAATAAAGTGATACTTGATTCAGAAATCTGAGTCCTTGAAGGAAAAGGGTGGGAGGGTAGGAAAATAAGGACAATTTGGGACGAATGAAACAAACACCGTTGAGAATACTTAGAGTTGGTCTTGCGGATGTTGAAAATGAACGGATCCACTTGAAGAGAAACACACCGGTTGAAAAGGATTGACATGACAATCTCGATTATTAGGAAGGATTAGTATTCACATAGGAATATGAGAACACCACTTAGGAAAGGTATGGAATCAACATTTGACTTTGAAGCAACTTGAATACCACAACTCAAAACAAAACAAAGGATTGGCTTGCAAAATAAGCCGGAACAAACATATGATAGAGATTTCATCCGAAGTTTTTGTGGTGGGGCCCACATGGGCTCGATCGTACACACCATCATGTACAAGGCAGTGCACATGACATATGAAGCGTCCCCGAGTCAGCATAGCCAAGGACTCTTTAAGACACAACGAGACCACTGTAAAACCAACCGTGGATAGGCGGACCACTAGACGTCAAAGCCCAATCTCATATCATACATCTGTCGGAAAGATATCATAGGAGCTACTTGTATTCCCACTTATAAACTCCCGAAACTTTCTAGTTATGCAATCAGGTGTTGGGGATACAGGGGAAGCATAATATCTCACCCAAACTAACAAATCCTACATCCAGTTGTATCCATCCTTCAACACATAACCAAGAAACCTTCGGAAATCATTTACCTCAATCTTCAAAAAGCATCCATTATACAAGTTATGGCAATACTCCCAAACTCCCGCCCCAGTAATAGGTGGCGTCAAGGTTATCTCACCAACAACTGCATAAAAGAGATTTTCGATGTAGGCGAAACTCGGGTATTCCAGAACTGCAACGATAAAATTGTGGCGAAAACACCTCGGAGCTCAACTCCCCGGGACACTGCCACAACCCCTAAATGTCAGGAGGCACCAAGAACAATGTTCTCGTCACAAAACCATCGGAACGATTCCAAGATACCCGCCTGATCCTATTTTTTTGTGAGATTTGAGGAGAGAAGAGTCAAAATTCTACGTCAGGAGGCCTCACCAGAGCGACGAAGGGGACCGAGGAGTAAAAAGAATCCTACTCTCCGATATATATAATCCTATAAGACTCAAAACATTTTTCTAGACTCAACAACGCCAGCGATTCGATCAAGCAGGGGGCTCCTAAGTCGGGGAAGGCTCTAATACCAACTTGTAACACCCATGATGCGGCTATATCTCCCACGTGTCGGAGCACGACATAGAAGCATAACCGCATTGTACGCATGTCGCAAGAGGGGTAATCTTTACACATCCCATGTACTGAATAAGAAAGAGATACAGAGTTGCCTTACAATCGCCACTTCACACAATACATAAATATAGCATTACATCATCTAGATACAATCAAGCTCCGACTACGGAACCAAATAAAGAAAGACAACCCCTAATGCAATAGATCCCCGATCGCCCCAACTGGGCTCCACTACTGATCAACTAGAAACAAAACAACACAACAAACACGATCTTCATCGAGCCCCTCCTTGAGCTTGGTTGCGTCACCTGCACGGTTATCATCGGCACCTTCAACTGGTTTTGGAAGTAATCTGTGAGTCACAGGGACTCAGCAATCTCACACCCTCGCGATCAAGACTATTTAAGCTTATGGGTAGGAAAAAGGTAGTGAGGTGGAGCTGCAGCAAGCACTAGCATATATGGTGGCTAACTTACGCAAATGAGAGCGAGAAGAGAAGCAAAGTACGGTCGTGAACTAGAAGCGATCAAGAAGTGATCCTGAAACTACTTACGTTCAAGCATAGCACGAAACCGTGTTCACTTCCCGGACTCCGCCGAGAAGAGACCATCACGGCTACACACGCGGTTGATGCATTTTAATTAAGTTAAGTGTCAAGTTCTCTACAACCGGACATTAACAAATTCCCATCTGTCCATAACCGCGGGCACGGCTTTCGAAAGTTCAAAAGCCTGTAGGGGTGTCCCAACTTAGCCCATCACAAGCTCTCACGGTCAACGAAGGATATTCCTTCTCCCAGGACGACCCGATCAGACTCAGAATCCCGGTTACAAGACATTTCGGCAATGGTAAAACAGGACCAGCAAAGCCGCCCGATGCGCCGACATCCTGATAGGAGCTGCACATATCTCGTTCTCAGGGCAACACCGGATTGTCCAAGATTCTGATAGGCCAGCCCAGAGTTGCCCCTAGTGGCCACCGGCTGCTGACAGGTTCGGACCAACACTTAGACAAGCACTGGCCCGGGGGGGTTAAAATAAAGACGACCCTTGAGTCTGCAGAACCCAAGGGAAAAAGGGTAGGTGGCAAATGGTAAAACCAAAGTTGGGCCTTGCTGGAGGAGTTTTATTCAAAGCGAACTGTCAAGGGGTCCCCATAACACCCAACCGTGTAAGGAACGCAAAATCAAGGAATATAACACCGGTATGACAGAAACTAGGGCGGCAAGAGTGGAACAAAACATCAGGCATAAAGCCGAGCCTTCCACCCTTTACCAAGTATATAGATGCATTAATTAAATAAGAGGTATTGTGATATCCAAACAATAACCATGTTCCAAACATGGAACAAACTCCATCTTCACCTGCAACTAGCAATGCTATAAGAGGGGCTGAGCAAAGTGGTAACATAGCCAAACAACAGTTTGCTAGGACAAGGTGGGTTAGAGGTTTGACATGGCAATATGGGAGGCATGATATAGCAAGTGGTAGGTATCGCAGCATAGGCATAGCAATAGAGCGAGCAACTAGCAAGCAAAGATAGAAGTGATTTCGAGGGTATGGTCATCTTGCCTGCAAAGTTCTTCGAGTTGACGTGAGCTTGATCCTTGTAAACGTACTCAACGGGTTCCTGGAACACGAACTCGTCTCCCAGCTCTACCCAAAGCAAGAACACAAGCAAAGGAAAGAACAATCAACCATGGTGCAATGCGCAAGCAACATGATGCAAAACATGGCATGACATGCGGGATGTGATATGCAGTACATATGCGAGCTTTGGAAGGAAAATAATTAATCAGGACTCAGCTTGGCAAACCAAGAGTGCCGCTGGAAAGATGAGTAGATTTCGGTCGAAATCGATATAAAGATCACCGTAATTGGATGCACGGTTTGTAAATGGCAAGCAAAACAATAATGGCACTATTCTGCGACTAACAGCACGATGCCATATAAAATGCAACAAGAAATTAAGCTACTGCACTTTAACATAGAAACCAAGCACATGGTAGTGATCCACTCGAGATACTTGACAAAAGATTAACACTGATCTACGGCTAAATCACACAATAGCAGGCTCAAACAAGCATGGCAAAAGTGCAAAAGATATCAGCTTCTCAGACTTAGTGAAAATAACATGCCAGGATTTAACATCAGGAAGCAATGTTTAGAGCAAGATGACAACTTGCTACGGGAACATATCATGGCAAAGAAAGGCATGGCATGAAACTACTCAAAGCATATAACAAAAGTCCCTTACTGACCATAAGCCAAAAAGGATCAGAAGATATGATGGCACCCATGTAAACATAGCAAGTTTCTTTAACAGATACAGACTTAGCAGAAAACTGGACATGGCAAAAATAGAGTTACGTAGGCATGTTTGCGAGCTCTATGCACTCACCACAAGGCATTGCATGACAAACTAAGCATACTCCCAGCAAGAAGACATTATCAAGTAGCTAACCATGGCAAGAACAATCTCATAGCATGCATGGATCAACTACAACAACCTTGGCAAAATTGATCAACACGTAACCAATCTGCCAGGAACATTTTATAGCAAAAGTAGAGCAAGATTGAGTCATGCTAGCGTACTCCATAAATATAAACAAGGGCATGTATGGATAGAGCATAACAATATTTCAAAATCATCGTTACTGAACATACTCAAACAAGGCATGGATCTCTCTGCAGCAACATGAATACATGGCATAAAAATAACAGCAGACAAAGACTTAGTGAAATTCTAAGTCTCTGAAATCAGCAATATCACGAGAGCTACTTTGCATGCTTGTGCTAGTCACCACATTGATCACAAAAATACATGGCATACACCCCTGTAAAGATGGCATGGCATAGCCCAAAACACATGTAGAGCTCATGATCATATGCAGCACACAATAATCATAGCAAAAATGACAAATGCTCATAAACTGATAAGAATCAAGAACTAACATTATGAAGCACTTTTGCAACAGCATTTTAGGCATCAAGATGGAATCAAGCAAACATGGCACAATGTAACAAAATGAATAGGACATCATGATGAACATTGATATATCATGCATGCAAAACGGAGCACCGAGCACGAAGTTATGGCATGATGAAGTAGGCATGAAAATGTCGCAGATCTGGGACTTAGAGAAAATTAGACCTCGCAGAAAGTCAACGCGGGACGAGGGCACCCGAGGCGTGGGGAGGTGTCTGGTTCATCTCCTGGTGGATCTGGTCCACTCCGGTCGGATCTCGCCGGAGAAGTTCGCCGGCGACGGGGGAGACGGCGGGAGTTCGCGGGGGAGCTCGAGGATGTCGGATCCGGTGGAGGAGGACGGCGGTTGGGGTCGGGGCACGGTCGGCGAGGCAACTGGCGACGAGGGGCGGTGCGAGGTGTGGCTCTGGTGCAAAACGGCGGCGGCGGCACGTG
>NC_057812.1:433808256-433812404 GCF_018294505.1 Triticum aestivum
GGCGAACGGCGAAGATGACTGCAGGGCGCGGAAGGACGCGCGGGCTCGTCGGGCCCGGTCGCACCTAGGGCGGGCCGGCCTCGGGGCGCGGCGGCGCGGGAGGAGAGAGATGGAGGCGTCGCGCTGAGGTGGCAAGCTCGGATTGGCTCGGGCGGCGGAGGAGGCGACGTGGCGCACCCTGATTCGTCAGGGTGACGCGTCCAGCGGATATGTCCGACGCGGGATGGACGTGTCCGGCGGCGCGAGGAGGGAGATGGCTAGGGTTTATCCGCGAAAAATCGGAGGGAGACACAAATATATGGGTAGAGGGAGCTAGGAGAGTCCAAATGAGGTGCGGTTTTCGGCCACGCGATTGTGATCGAAAGACCGAGAGGATGGAGGGGGTTTGGATGGGTTTTGGGCCACTTTGGAGGGGTGTTGGGCTGCAACACACACGAGGCCTTAACGGTTCCCCGGTTAACCGTTGGAGCATCAAACGGACTCCAAATGGCACGAAACTTGACAGACGGTCTACCGGTAGTATACCAAGGCCGCTTGGCAAATCTTGGTCCACTCCAAGAATGTTTAACACCCGCACACGAAAAGAGGAAAAAGGAGGCGCCGGAGCACATAGGAGCTCCGGATTGAGAAACGGACAACGAGGAAAATGCTCGGATGCATGAGACAAACACATATGCAAATGCGATGCACATGATGACACGATATGAAATGCATGACACACAAACAAATGACAAGGCAACAACAGCGAATAACTGGAAGACACCTGGCGCAACGGTCTCGGGGCGTCACAACACTCCACAACTATGAGAGGATCTCGTCCCGAGATCTAGGATGGCACCAGAGGGGAAACAGAAAGCGGTAACATAGCCAAACAACAGTTTGCTAGGACAAGGTGGGTTATAGGTTTGACATGGCAATATGGGAGGCATGATATAGAAAGTGGTACGTATCGCAGCATAGGCATAGCAATAGAGCGAGCAACTAGCAAGCAAAGATAGAAGTAATTTCGAGGGTATGGTCATCTTCCCTGCAAAGTTCTCCGAGTTGACGTAAGCTTGATCCTCGTAAACGTACTCAACGGGTTCCTCAAACACGAACTCGTCTCCCAGCTCTACCCAAAGCAAGAACACAAGCAAAGGAAACAACAATCAACCACGGTGCAATGCACAAGCAACATGATGCAAAACATGGCATGACATGCGGGATGTGATATGCAATGCATATGCGAGCTCTGGAAGGAAAAGATTGAACCAGGCCTCAACTTGGCAAACCAAGAGTGCCTCTAAAAGATGAGTTGATTTTGGTCGAAATCGATATAAAGATCACCGGAATTGGATGCACGGTTTGTAAATGGCAAGCAAAACAATAATGGCACTATTCTACGATTAACAGCACGATGCCATATAAAATGCAACAAGAAACTAAGCTACTGCACTCTAACATAGCAACCAAGCACATGGCAGTGATCCACTCAAGATACTTGACAAAAGATGAACACTGAGCTACGGCTAAATCACACAATAGAAGGCTCAAACAAGCATGGAAAAAGTGCAAAAGATATCAGCTTCTCGCACTTAGTGAAAATAACATGCCAGGATTTAACATCAGGAAGCAATGTTTAGAGCAAGATAACAACATGCTACGGGAACATATCATGGCAAAGAAAGGCATGGCATGGAACTAATCAAAGCATATAACAAAAGTCCCTTACTGAACATAAGCCAAAAAGGATCAGAAGATAAGATGGCACCCATGTAAACATAGCAAGTTTCGTTAACAGATTCAGACTTAGCAGAAAACTGGACATGGCAAAAACAGAGTTACGTAGGCATGTTTGCGAGATCGATGCACTCACCACAAGGCATTGCATGACAAACTAAGTATACTCCCAGCAAGAAGACATGATCAAGTAGCTAACCATGGCAAGAACAATCTCATAGCATGCATGGATCAACTACAACAGCCTTGGCAAAATTGATTAACACGTAACCAATCTGCTAGGAACATTTTATAGCAAAAGTAGAGAAAGATTGGGTAATGCTAGGTTACTCCATAAATGCAAACAAGGGCATGGATGGATAGAGCATAACAATATCTCAAAATCATCCTTACTGAACATACTCAAACAAGGCAACAACAGCGAATAACTGGAAGACACTTGGCGCAACGGTCTCGGGGCGTCACAACACTCCACCACTACGAGAGGATCTCGCCCCGAGATCTAGGATGGCACCGGAGGGAAAACGGAAGAGGAAGAGAAGAGGTAAAGCTAAGTTGCTTCTTTAACAAACAAGTGAAACCACGAACCTTGAAAAGGCTAAACCATTTCGAGAAAGAATACAACGGAGATGGATGAAGTTGAAAACACTCCGTTAGACAGGAGGTAGATTACGGGAACCTTGTGGGTTGAAAGACATAAGAAAAAGTTAAAATGGACAAGAAGTAGAAGCAAGCACCCCGATTGGAACAAGATGCAAGACTTGATAAGGCGAAAAGAACTTGAGCAGAGGACACAACACTCCAGTTAAATGGAAAAGCACGAAAAGAACACGATCCTGACAAAACAAGAAGATGGGTTGAAGAGAGCAACATCGCAATGCCTCTGGAAGGAAGAATAGAAGATAGTTCATTGAAGTAAAAGAATGTAGAAGAAAATGCCAACTTCTGCCACCAATGAGCTTGGAGAGCACCCTTCCAAGAAGGTTATAACGGAATTGTTGGAAACCCAACAACGAAACAAATCAGATTGTAGTGGGCTTATCGAGAACATCTCAAAACTATGAGGTGAAATTCCGCCACTAACAGAAACAAAGGATTTGGATTGATATGAACAAGGAGACGAGGAAACTTATCTCACCGATAGGATAAATGAAGAACTTGGGTCATTTGTGAGCACCATAAATAGCAACGACCCTTAGGGAAAGCTTAAGGTGAAATATAACCCAAGATAACTCCACTGAAGAGATTGACGGGTTTAAAATACCTCATTCTTGATAACTTGTGAATCATGAAACACGAAGGAAAACTATCATGAATGAAACACAACCTCAAAAGATAAGGTAAAAAAGAATTGCACTCCGGGTTGCAAGATGAAGAATACTTGAGCTCCTTAGAAAAGAATCTCGATGAAAACTTCGAGAAGGAATTAAATCCTTTATGAAACATCATGTAGAGCCTCCATGAAGAACTCCGGTCATAAAAGGATGATATAAGGAAATTGAATTTGAAAGGATCGTGTTTGTAATTATCATAAATACATGGCATACACCCCTGTAAAGATGGCATGGCATAGCCCAAAACACATGTAGAGCTCATGATCATATGCGGCACACAATAATCATAGCAAAAATGACAAATGCTCATAAACTGATAAGAATCAGGAACTAACATTATGAAGCACTTTTGCAACAGCATTTTAGGCATCAAGATGGAATCAAGCAAACATGGCACAATGTAACAAAATGAATAGGACATCATGATGAACATTTTGATATATCATGCATGCAAAACGGACCACATTGATCACAAAAATACATGGCATACACCACTGTAAAGATGGCATGGCATAGCCCAAAACACATGTAGAGCTCATGATCATATGCAGCACACAATAATCATAGCAAAAATGACAAATGCTCATAAACTGATAAGAATCAGGAACTAACATTATGAAGCACTTTTGCAATAGCATTTTAGGCATCAAGATGGAGTCAAGCAAACTTGGCACAATGTAACAAAATGAATAGGACATCATGATGAACATTTTGATATATCATGCATGCAAAACGGAGCACCGAGCACGAAGTTATGGCACGATGAAGTAGGCATGAAAATGTCACAGATCTGGGACTTGGAGAAAATTAGACCCCGCAGAAAGTCAACGCGGGACGAGGGCATCCGGGACATGAGGAGGTGTTTGGTTCATCTCCTGGTGGATCTGGTCCACTCCGGCCGGATCTCGCTGGAGAAGTTCGCCGGAGACGGGGGAGACATCCGGAGTTCGCGAGGGAGCTCGAGGATGTCGGATCTGCCGGAGGAGGACGGCGGTTGGGGCCGGGGCACGGCCGGTGAGGCAACCGGAGACGAGGGGCGGTGCGAGGCGTGGCTCCAGCGCAAAATGGCGGCGGCGGCGCGCGGTGGCCGGTGCG
>NC_057812.1:433813031-433819719 GCF_018294505.1 Triticum aestivum
GGCGAACGGCGAAGACGGCGGCGGGGCGCAGAAGGACGCGCGGGCTCGTCATGCCTGGTCGCGCCCGGGGCGGGCCGGCCTCGGGCTCCAGCGGGCCGCGACGGCGCGGGAGGAGAGAGAGGGAGGTGTCACCCTGAGTTGGCAAGCTCGGATTGGCTCGGGCGGCGGAGGAGGCGACATAGCGCACCCTGATTCGTCACGGTGACGCGTTCGGCGGACATGTCCGACGCAGGATGGACGTGTCCGACGGCGCGAGGAGGGAGATGGCTAGGGTTTTTCCGCGAAAAATTGGAGGGAGACACAAATATATAGGTAGAGGGAGCTAGGAGAGTCCAAATGAGGTGCGGTTTTCGGCCGCGCGATCATGATCGAACGACCGAGAGGATGGAGGGGGTTTGGATGGGTTTTGGGACACTTTGGAGGGGTGTTGGGCTGCAACACACACGAGGCCTTAACGGTTCCCTGGTTAACCATTGGAGCATCAAACGGACTCCAAATGGCACGAAACTTGACAGGCGGTCTACCGGTAGTATACCAAGGCCGCTTGGCAAATATCGGTCCACTCCGAGAATGTTTAACACCCGCACACGAAAAGAGGCAAAAGGAGCGGATTGAGAAATGGACAACGGGGAAAATGCTCGGATGCATGAGAGGAACACGTATGCAAATGCGATGCACATGATGACATGATATGAAATGCATGACACGCAAACAAATGACAAAGCAACAACAGCGAATAACTGGAAGACACCTGGTGCAACGGTCTCGAGGCGTCACAACTGGCTTACCGGGCGCGACAACTGCCTTGCCGTCCTTCTTGAAGTTCTTCTTACCCTTGCATTTCTTGAAACTAGTGGTTTTGTTGACCATCAACACTTGATGTTCCTTTTTGATCTCCACCTCCGCTGATTTCAGCATTGAATATACCTCAGGAATGGTTTTCTCCATCCCCTGCATATTGAAATTCATCACAAAGCTCTTGTAGCTAGGTGGGAGTGACTGAAGGATTCTGTCAACAACCGCGTCATCCAGGAGATTAACTCCAAGATGAGACAAGCGGTTGTGCAACCAAGACATTTTGAGTATGTGCTTGCTGACAGAACTATTCTCCGCCATCTTACAACTGTAGAACTTGTCGGAGACTTCATATCTCTCGACCCGGGCATGAGCTTGGAAAACCATTTTCAGCTCTTGGAACATCTCATATGCTCCGTGTTTCTCAAAACGCTTTTGGAGCCCCGGTTCTAAGCTGTAAAGCATGCCACACTAAAGGGAGTAATCATCACTATGCGACTGTGAGGCGTTCATAACATCTTGAGTTGCTGGGAAAATGGGCGCTTCACCTAGCAGTGCTTCAAGGACATATGCTTTCTTGGCAGCTATGAGGATGATCCTCAAGTTACGGACCCAGTCCGTATAGTTGCTACCATCGGCTTTCAGCTTGGTTTTCTCTAGGAACGCATTGAAGTTGAGGGCAACATTAGCGTGGGACATTTGATCTACAAGACATATTGTAAAGATATTTAGACTAAGTTCATGATAATTAAGTTCATCTAATCAAATTATTTAATGAACTCCCACTCAGATAGACATCCCTCTAGTCATCTAAGTGATACATGATCCGAATCGACTAGTCATCAACGATGAACATCTCCATGTTGATCGTGTCTACTATACGACTCATGTTCGACCTTTTGGTATCTCGTGTTCCGAGGCCATGTCTGTACATGCTAGGCTCCTCAAGTCAACCTAAGTGTTTTGCATGTGTAAATCTGGCTTACACCCGTTGTATTCGAACGTTAGAATCTATCACACCCGATCATCACGTGGTGCTTCGAAACAACGAACCTTCGCAACGGTGCACAGTTAGGAGGAACACTTTCTTGAAATTTTAGCGAGGGGTCATCTTATTTAAGCTACCGTCGTTCTAAGCAAATAAGATGTATAAACATGATAAACATCACATGCAATCAAATAGTGACATGATATGGCCAATATCATTTTGCTCCTTTTGATCTCCATCTTCGGGGCGCCATGATCATCATCGTCACCGGCATGACACCATGATCATCTCCATCATTGTGTCTTCATGAAGTTGTCTCGCCAACTGTTACTTCTACTAGTATGGCTAACGGTTAACAATAAAGTAAAGTAATTACATGGCGTTATCATTGACACGCAGGTCATATAATAAATTAAGACAACTCATATGGCTCTTGTCGGTTGTCATACTCATCGACATGCAAGTCGTGATTCCTATTACAAGAACATGATCAATCTCATACATCACATATATCATTCATCACATCCTCCTTTTGGCCATATCACATCACACAGCATATGCTGCAAGAACAAGTTAGACGTCCTCTAATTGTTGTTGCAAGTTTTTACGTGGATGCTATAGGTTTCTAGCAAGAACGTTTCTTACCTACGCCAAAACCACAACGTGATATGCCAATTTCTATTTACCCTTCATAAGGACCCTTTTCATCGAATCCGATCCGACTAAAGTGGGAGAGGCAGACACCCGCTAGCCACCTTATGCAACTAGTGCATGTCAGTCGGTGGAACCAGTCTCACGTAAGCGTACGTGTAAGGTCGGTCCAGGCCGCTTCATCCCATGATGCCGCCGAATCAATATAAGACTAGTAACGGCAAGTAAATTGACAAAATCGACGCCCACAACATCTTGTGTTCTACTCGTGCATAGAAACTACGCGTAGACCTAGCTCATGATGCCACTGTTGGGGATCATTGCAGAAATTAAAAAAATTCTACGCATCACCAAGATCAATCTATGGAGAGACTAGCAATGAGAGAGAGGGGAGTGTATCTTCATACCCTTGAAGATCGTGAAACGGAAGTGTTACAAGCACGCGGATGAAGGAGTCGTACTCGCAGCGATTCAGATCGCGGTTGATTCTGATCTAAGCACCAAACAACAGCGCCTCCACGTTCAACACACGTACAACCCGGGGACGTCTCCTCCTTCTTGTTCCAGCAAGGGGGGAGGAGAAGTTGAGGAAGAGCTCCGGCAGCACGACGGCGTGGTGGTGGAGCTTGCAGTTCTCCGACAGGGCTTCGCCAAGCTCAACTATGGAGGAGGAGGTGTTGGGGAGGGAGAGGGATGCGCCAGGGGAAGGGTGCGGCAGCCCTCCCACCTCCCCTCTATTTATAGGGGCAAGGGAGAGGGGGGTCGGACCCCGGCCAACGAGGGTGGCTTGCCCCCCAAGCCAAGGGGGGTGCAACCTTTAGGGTTTCCCCTAAACCCTAGGCGCATGGGCCCTAGGGGGTTTGGCGCCCAGACCACTTAGGGGCTGGTTCCCCTCCATATTCAGCCCATAGGGCCCTCCGGGGCAGGTGGACCCTCCCGGTGGACCCCCGGAACCCCTTCCGATGACCGAATAAGAACTTCCCATATATAAATCTTTATCTCCGGACCATTCCGGAACTCCTCGTGACGTCCGGGATCTCATTCAGAACTCTGAACAACATTTGGTAACCGCATACTAATTTCCATAACAACTCTAGCGTCACCGAACCTTAAGTGTGTAGACCCTACGGGTTCGGGAATCATGCAGACATGACCGAGACATCTATCCGGCCAATAACCAACAGCGCGATCTGGATACCCATGTTGGCTCCCACATGCTCCATGATGATCTCATCGGATGAACCATGATGTCGAGGATTCAATCAATCCCGTATACAATTCCCTTTGTCAATCGGTACGTTACTTGCCCGGGATTGGATCGTTGGTATCCTAATACCTCGTTCAATCTCGTTACCGGCAAGTCACTTTACTCGTTCCGTAATGCATGATCTCGTGACTAATTGCTTAGACATATTGAGCTTATTATGATGATGCATTACCGAGTGGGCCCAGAGATACCTCTCTGTCATACGGAGTGACAAATCCGAGTCTCGATTCGTGCCAACCCAACAGACACTTTCGGAGATACCCGCAGTGCACCTTTATAGCCACCCAGTTACGTTGTGATGTTTGGTACACCCAAAGCATTCCTACAGTATCCGGGAGTTACACAATATCATGATTTAGAAAAGCATTAGTAGACGAACTAGACGATCTTGTGCTATGCTTAGGATTGGGTCTTGTCCATCACATCATTCTCCTAATGATGTGATCCCGTTATCAATGACATCCAATGTCCATGGTCAGGAAACCACGACCATCTATTGTTCAACGAGCTAGTCAACTAGAGGCTCACTAGGGACATGTTGTGGTATATGCATTCACACATGTATTACGATTTCCGGATAACACAATTATAGCATGAACAATAGACAATTATCATGAACAAGGAAATATAATAATAACCATTTTATTATTGCCTCTAGGGCATATTTCCAACAAGAACAAGGGCGGACAATGTTAGATGGGTCTATGTAGCACGAGCGAGACATGTGTATGTGTGAACCAGTGAGATATAAAGTTTGAGAGAGATAGAGGAGCCCCGATAAGGCTGAGTGGTGCGTCAGATAGCTGAGAGGGGGAAAGAGATATTCCATCCACTCAATAATGTAGTGCATGTAAATTTTTTAGAAGTCAAACTTTGGAAACTTTGACCAGGTTTACGCAAATGTTATTTATATCTACAATACCAAAGATACATCATACGGAACTACATCTCATGATGAATCTAATGGTATATGTTCTCCGTTCTAGATGTAAATGTTTTTCTCCACGTACATGGTCAAACTTTGTGATGTTTGACTTTTCAATAAATCTATATTCTATGGACCGAAGAGAGTGCCTAAGTCGAGAGAGATCAAGTGCGTGTGGAGGAGAATGAGTGAGTGTGCAAAAATAGTATGTGTGTGAAAGAGAAAGGGACAACAAATGATAAATTAGAGAGAGTGTGTGTGTTTTCGTTTCTTATGCAAACATATCATGCATGCATCTCCGAGATAGAAAAGCGGGGTGAGGAGATACATGAAGATAGCTAGTGCGTGATTGTTTGCAATGGAGAGAGACACCCCTATAGCACATGTCCAATAGAGGTCTGGCCAACAAGGAACAAAGGTCGAGAGGGACACATGGAGAACATGGACACATGGGGAGGGAAAGAGGGTGTGTTTGTGATAGAGAGATCCCCTCGAGATCGTGAGGAGACTATATGGGTGGGAGATCGAGGGAGGTGCGTGCGTGATAGAAAGATGCCCCGAGAGAAATTGAGATAGACCATGCACATGTTTGTAATGGAGACTAAGATTAGCTAGTCATTTACATATAGGGGGGACTGTGTGTGCCTACAATTGAGTGAGAGACCATCATACTTGGCTAGGCATGAGATTGTGTGTGTGTGTGCATGTGAGATGGAGAGAGAACGAGGGAGAGAGATAGAGTTTTAGATGGGTCTATCGAGTGCAAGTGAAATATGCATGTGTATGTGTGACCCAGGGAGATGGAGAGTTTGAGAGAGAGGGAAGAGCTCCAAGACAACAGAGTGGTGCGTGAGAGAGTTATGGGCAACGAGCCAAGGAATTTGTGTGAGTACGATGAGTGCACCCAAGATATTTAGCTTGGACTAGAGAATCATACATAGTGTGTGACAGAGACCTATAGATGGAGTATATATGCATGCGAACTAGAAAGACCCCCCCCCCCACACACACACACATACACACAAAGAGAGAGACAGAGATTGAGAGAGAGAGGGAGAGGGAGAGGGATCAACAAGGTTTGTGTGTTGGATGTGTGCGACAGAATTGAGGATTGTCGGCGAGAGAGGGAGAGCAAGAGTCCGGGAGAGGGGGAGGTCGCGTTTTATGCATCAAAGACTGATATAAACCATGTTTCGATATAAACTTGCATTCAAATATTTAAATTGGAGAACATGTTGTCTGCAATCCACACATGAACGAAGATATGCGTATATCAAACAAGTTCATTAATTTTAGTTTCAACATGTTCATGGAGTATTATAATACTGTACAACATGCTACTCGATTGAGGTGTTCAATTTTGGATTTAGTTCACTATTTTGACCTGGTGAACGAGCTATTTCATTGAATCAAGATATTTCATTTTGGGTTTGATTCCCGTTCTTGAGTGGGTCAACTATTTGTCATATAGTAAATCGTTAGCAACGAGCATGTAAAAACACATTACTCCCGAGCATCATATCTCCATTTTAAAAAGAAGTGGCAAGCTAATATTTCAAAAATTTATTCGAATCGACTTGGTAAGGTAGACGTGGATGCTCGTTCTCCGAAAATTTGAATGAACCGTTAAACACCCTCTGGTCGATGGAATTCGCCCGAGCAAATAAATGGGAGACGTGAAATTACCGGCCTATGTGGAACACACATCAATTGGCCCATTGTACATCGAGGGTAGGTTCGTAACTTCATCCAAGCGCGCCTTCTCCTCGGCCGAAATGACATGTGCCGGATAATTCATAAACCATGGTCGGCAAAACACCCTCTCCTCGCCCGAAATAGCTCGCGCCCACTATTTCAAAACACGCTCACCTCGCCCGAAATCGCTCGCGCCCACTATACTTCAAAACACGCCCTCCTCGCACAAAATTGCTCGCGCCCACTATATTTCAAAACATGCCCTCCTCGGCCGAAATCGCTCACGCCCACTATTTGGGAGAAGCAAAGTTACTCTAGTATCCCTGACCCTCAGTACACAGACCCAAGCCGAGAAGCCTAAAGGCAG
>NC_057812.1:433819936-433825996 GCF_018294505.1 Triticum aestivum
TCCGTAAGACATGGTTACCCCTCCCAATTCCCCATTCATACCTCGTGGGCGCCAAATCACCTTCTCCCCGGAAGCTCCCTTCTCCCGAGCCGCGAAACCTCAGCCCCTCCTCCATGGTGCCCCCCACCGCACCAAATTCATGGCCGCCCTCCTCTCTAATCCCGGAGATGTTGTCCATTTGCCGTCGTGCACTAGGTCGTGTGCCTCTTACTCAGTGCTGCCAGAGCTGCCTCGACGTTGGCTACGTGAATCGTACCGGGGCCGATTCACCCCCGCCGTTGTTCACGGCGCCGGAGCGGCTCCAACT
This sequence comes from Triticum aestivum, assembly GCF_018294505.1. Classification (NCBI taxonomy): domain Eukaryota; kingdom Viridiplantae; phylum Streptophyta; class Magnoliopsida; order Poales; family Poaceae; genus Triticum; species Triticum aestivum. The sequence goes on from NC_057812.1 coordinate 433,820,244, forward strand.
TTGGATCCGTCCAGAACCCCGGCGCTGCTTCCTTGTAGCCGTCGACTATCACGAAATCTATGATTCCCTGCCGTCGGTAGCCACCGCAACCGCGTCGGCCTCACTGACTCGGCAGCTGGAGCTGCCTACTTCACCGGGCCACCAGATAGGTCGCACCCTCATCTCAAATCACTTTATTTAGGTGTTAGTTGTCTGAATTTTTATTTTAGGCCAATCGATTCCCAATGGGAAGTAGCACCCCTCGAGCCGGCGGAACTCCTAGGCTGTCGGTTGGTTGGTGTCTAACGTAAGGGTGTGGGGGCGCAAGTTCGCCGCAGAAGCAGCGCTTAGATGGCTATCTTAGAGTTGCGTGGGTTGAAGGTAATGCCGCCCTGGATCTGGATGACGGCGAGTCTTTGTGGATTGGCCCGGGGGCGGCGCAACCACGGCAGTGTGGTGGGGCGGGGAGCGAGGTTTTGGTCGGGGCCACGGACGGCGGAGGCAGGCTGCTCTGCGGATGGTCGCTGGCTCTCGGGGAAGATTCCGAACAGTGTCAGCCAAGAGGCACAAGATGGCCATCAAGCCATCCGGCGTAGATCAAACAGTACCAAAATAAAATAAAATCGTGTGACCCCAATTTAGTGTTCAGTCAACACACGTGTGACCACTCTCGTACCTTGCTGTTGATCTTTTAGGGTATTTCTTCATATCAGAGAGATGTGTCATTCTTAACATTATACATTTTCTGCATCTTCAGCCACACTGTCTTCCGACTCACCGCAGCTACTCCAACAAGGGAAGCATACACCATAAGGGAGCTATAGTCCCCACTCAACAGTTCCCTGCATCGAATGCGCGTGCCCAGCATGGACAGCCACAACAACTGCAGGGCCATCAACAAGTCAGCACATGATGCTCACTCCTATGGATGGCGGCCAGGTAGGTTGTACCCTCATCTTAATTGTGTGCAACATTTATGGCTTTGTTATTCATCTAAGCATGGAAGATAGATTATCACATTTCACTCTATATTCATGTTGATCTCTTACGGGTCTTGTTCAGGAGTTAACGGTGTTCCATAGTTCAGCTAAGCACTAGTAGAAAACAGGGCTTTGGTTGGAGCCTGCCAAGCCCGTTAGTCCCGGTTCAGTCAAGAACCGGGACCCATGGGGGGCATACGTCCTGGTTCGTGTGCCCAAGGGCCCGGCCGGGCCTCGGGAGGCATTTGTCCCGGTTTATGTGGACCCATTTGTCCTGGTTCTAGGCACAAACCGGGACCAATGGGCCTCGCTCTTGGCCCATAGCCATTGGTCCCGGTTCGTGCCTAGAACCGGGACAGAAGGGTGGCCTTTAGTCCCGGTTCCAGCCACGAACCGGGACAAATGAGTTGCCTATATATACCCCCTCGCCGGCGAGCAGAGCAGTCCACACTGCTCTGTTTTTTTGGCCAGCGAGGGGAGGGCATTTGGGTGCTCTAGCTCACCTCCTATGCACATGAGGTGTTCGATGAAATGCCCCAGCCATGCTAGTTAAGTTTTCTCCTCTCGAATCTCGACCTCCAAGCTCCATTTTCCTCGAGATTTGCATAGGTTTAGCGGTCCATCACGTCCCGTCCTCGTCTTCACCATCGTCGATCGCCCGCGCTGATCTTGTCGCCGACACCACCATCGTGAGCCTCTTGTTCTTATATTCTTTCTGAAAGAAAAACAATTCTTACTTTAGATAGATACTTGTAAAATTTTCTTACTTTTGACACACATGATTATATATAATGCACGCAGATGAACCGGCAATGGATGTACGGTGACAGACACACCTCCGAGTACATTAAGGGCCTGCATAATTTTCTTGAAGTGGCTGAGGCAAACAAGCAGAATGGTTTTATGTGTTGTCCATGCCCTATATGTGGGAATACGAAGTGTTACTCTGACCGGAAAATCCTTCACACCCACCTGCTTTATAAGGGTTTCATGCCACGCTATAATGTTTGGACGAACCACAGGGAAATAGGGGTTATGATGGAAGACGTCGAAGAAGAAGAGGACGATGACAACTATGTGCCCCTTGAATATCATGATGCTGCAATGGGGGAAGTTGCTGAAGATCAAGAGGAACCAGACGATGTGCCCAATGATGATGATCTCCACCAGGTCATTGTCGATGCAAGGACACAGTGCGAAAGTCAAAAGGAGAAGCTGAAGTTCGATCACATGTTAGAGGATCACAAAAAAGGGTTGTACCCCAATTAAGAGACTTGTTCTTTAGGTAACGATGTTCCATAGTTATCATCCATTAGCCAATGCTATCCCACATGCCGGTGATTATAGTATTATACCACTTCTAGTATAACCTATGTTATTCTTTAATACTTTTGTATGCCATCTAGTTAATCTCGAGTACAAATGATACATATTCTATAGCTTTCATTTGTGTTCTCCCATTAGTTTTTGAGACCTGTTGCTGACCCCATTCCTACTACTTATGTTGTCTCCTACAGGCACTCATTACATAAATCTAACTACTAGTTGTCTTCCATGCATGTCAGATATAATTGCACACACTGATTTATCCACAAGAACCTCACGGAGCAATGTAACGGCCAACAAACTTGACGTCAATGATACCCAATATGATGGAACATGTAAAGGCAGTTCTTCTCAAGACTTGCAGAAAGATGATGAATCCTATTCAGCCCACAAGGTCCTTGCTCTAACTTGGCCCTTGATATGGGTACAACATGCATATAATGTCCTAGAGTGCATCTACTCTGTTGCAATGCCTTGTGCTTAGCCTGCTGATCATGCATATAAATATGGCATGCCTTCCTATTTTTCAGTACCTATTCCATTCATGATAACATGTTTTCAAATTCAAGTATTGTCATTCTACTCTATCACAATGCCATCTGCTTAGTTTGGACATCATGCTTCTCAATATCTTATGCATTGTTATTCATCAGTATGTACTTCATCTGTCTACCATACCATGTTCTTTTTTTTACATTGAAGTGTTGTTCTAGTGGTGTCTTGCAATGCCATCTTAGTTTCCCAATCATACACGCATATGTTGCCTTAGTGTTTTTCTGTATGTATTCCGCTAGCATACAGTTTTATATTCAAGTAGTGTTTTTTACACTGTTGTCCTGTCGTATCCCTAGCTCTTACATCATACTCCCTCCGTCCGGATTACATGTCGCAGAAATAGATAAAGGTGGATGTATCTAGAACTGAAATATGCCTGGACCCATCCATTTATTTCCGGATGGAGGGAATACATGTCAATATTTCATGCCTTTCTATTCTTCAGTACCTATTCCATCTCTGATGTAGCATGTTTTATAATTGAAGCACCATTCTTCTATATAAGGCATGCAAGGGGAAGACGGCTATGTTAGAATCTGAAGGGTTACAAACCAGGTCTTTGCAAAAGATCCAAACGCCAGGAGATAATAAACCAACTCCAGTTTTCATAGATACTTCCCCAGCATAGAGAAACCCAACTCCCACTGATAATAAGCAGATTCCAGTGGCCAAAGAACTAGTCCACTCCAGTCCAGCAAAAATATGTCAACTCCATTCTAAGAAGCATGTGCGTATCCTCGCATCATGAAATTTTATTGCATTCTGCTCATATTTTCTACATGTTTCTTACCCATCTCTCTTTTAGAAAATAAGGTTAAACGAGAGAAGACTTCCTCCATTGGGATCGTATTCGAGGAAAGTATCTTGCGGGAATTCACTATGCTCCAATGCTGATGTAAGTACCTGTTGTATATCACTATATTTTTACATCATCATGTATTTTGTTAATCGGTGTGAATCCAACCTTTATGTGATCTAAAATTAGTTGTAGCAAAATGTTAAAGGTGACAATGTTGATTTCTATAAGGAAAACTTCCTGGTAGTTTTGCATACTGAGCTGCATGAGTGTACTATCTCATATCATGCACATTACTAAATTGTTGTGCTGCTCTGGTTGCCCATCCATTCATTGTGTCAATGTTGCTTTCGTATTATCTTACCTGGCTGATGATAGTTGTTCCATATTGTGTTAATTTGGTGTAGGCTAGTGTGGTCTAGTTGCCCAAATGTTCGTTGTGTCAATGTTGCATTCCTATTATGTGACCTGGCCAATGATAGCAATGCTAGTGTGTTAATTTGGTGCAGGCTACTAAAGATAAGAAGATAAACTCTAAAAACAGCAAGGCAACCTCATTGTTTCTTTCCAATAAATCTAGGCCAGGTAATATGGCAATAACTCTTGATTAATCTGTTTGGTTCCCCTCCTAATTTATGTTATGATGCAGTGGTCGAGACACTCTCCACTATCAATAATACAAGCCTGCCAAAATTGCCATATGAATCTGTTCAGTTTCCTCTGTCTTGAATGCAATAGAAAAAATGTATGTTTGTGAACCAATTAATGGCTAAAGCAATGATGGAAATGGTGGAGGAATAAGAGGTGCACATTCATGCGCAATAACAACTGATCAATGTTTTCAAAGACAGTGTAGCAAAGCAGCAAGAACTTGCCCACATGCTTATGGGCGTCTGTGACGCCCAGATATTCAAGCTACAGTAAACCTCTGCTAATGATGCCACGTCACCTCGATTACTGTTGCTAATCTCGCGTTAGTTCGAAACCGGTTTGAATTCAAATTCAAAATCAAGCAAACAATAAAAGTTTTCAAATATTAGAACTAAAATGTTCGAGTTGTGCCATATAATACGTAGGTAATTATGGAGAAGAAACCACACTTCTGTAAAGTATTCAAATGCACTAAAATAAACAAAACAACAGCTAAACCTATTATAAATGCCTTTTTGAAATTTATAAAAATGCAAACTAAATATTTTAAATACCCAAAATATATTGTGGCGATGGGCTAATTTGTAACCTCCATTTAGGTACTGGTCTTATAATTTAGAAAGCTAAAAGCTATTAAAACTATAATAGAAAACAGAAAAGTGAAAATAAAATAAAAATAGAAAAGATTAAAAAAAAGAGATACAAAGCCCCTGCCGGGCCGTGGCCCAGCTGCCCACCAGGCCACAGGCCCAGCCGCCCCCCACGCACTCCCTTATTCCCCTAGGCACCCAAACCCTAACCGACATCCACTCCCCACTCCCCCCCACTCTCTCGTCTCTCCCGCTCCCCCGATCCAGAAGGGGATCGAACCGCCGCCGCCGCTCGGAACGCCACCGCCGCGGCCTGCCTCGCAGACGGCCACCTCGCCGACGTGCCCGCTGCCTGAGGTTTCCGCGGACGCCGCCATCGTCTCACGTGCCTCGGCCTCCTCCTCCTCGCCCCATGCCGAGGCCGTCGTTCCTGCACCGCCCCCTCGACCCCGTCGCCCCGCCGCCCTCATCGGCGGCGACCCGGGCACCGCCCCTTCCTCGTCCTCCTCCTCGAGCACGCCTCGCTCAACTACAGGGCTATGTGAGCTCCCTTCCCATCCCCTCTACCTCCCTGGCAGCCCGTCGTCGTGCTCGGAGTTCTCTGAAGCACGCGTCCTCCCGCGCCGAACCGTCGCCTAGGCGCTCCCCTGCACCCCCGCGCGCCTCTGTGCCCTCTTGCGTGCCCGCGTGTGCACGCCCGACCTTGCCCGCTGTCGCCCGCCCTTGCGTGCTGTCGCCCGCCCTTGCCGGCTGTCGGTGCCCCGCGACCTCGGCCACCGCAGCTGCTGACCGTCAGCTGTTGCCGCTGCCGGCGCTTCCCTGTGGCCACCCTCACTCGCGCACTCGAAGCCTTGCCCTTCCGCTACGTGCTCCGCG
>NC_057812.1:433826270-433940785 GCF_018294505.1 Triticum aestivum
ACCGGCCACCAGCCTCCCCAGGCTCCGGCGCCCTGCCGGGTCCGCCATCCCGCGCGCCCCTGGGCGTGCGCCCACTCGGGCTGCGCCCAGCGCCCGTAACCGCCCGCCCGATTGGGTCCTGAGCCACTTCCAGTAAGGGCCCACGCCCCTGTACTGTTTAGAAAAAAAAGGGGAAAATGTGTGTAATTAATTAATTAATTAATGAGTTAATTAAATTAATTAATCTCATTTAACTAAACTAATTAGAATAAATTAACCTAATCATCATTTAGATAAAATTAATTAAGGTTGTTTAGTTAATGTGAGACAATGACATGCGGGACCCACGCACTATTCACTGGTTGACCTAGTCAACAGTTGACTGTGCTGTTGACTTTGACCTGGCCCCACATGTCATTGACTGTGGCTGGCACATCACTAGGTGACAAAAGTATTTCACTGTTTATTATTCAAATTTAATAATTCCGTAAAATTGATTAAATCTTTGAAAATTAATATAAAATAAATCGTAGCTCGGGTGGAAAAACTTTGTACATGAAAGTTGCTCGGAACGACGAGACGGATCCGGGTCCGCCACACATCCCTAACCTATCGAACTCGCAACCTCCCGCGCCGAACCGTCGCCTGGGCGCTCCCCTGCATCCAAAAACACAAAACACCAGGAATCCTTTCCCGGATGTTTCCCCCCTTTCCCGGTATCACCTAGTACTGCGATAGGGCACACCTAGCACCGCGTATTGCCATGTTATGCTTTGTGTTGCCTTGTTTGCTCTGTTATTTATTGTGTTCCCCCTCCGTTACTTATTTCTGGTAGACCCCGAGACCGTTGCTGGTACTCCAGATTGACTACGGTGTTGACGACCCCCTCCTTGCCAGAGCAACCAGGCAAGCCCCCCCCCCCCTTGATCACCAGATATCACCTACTCTCTTCTATACTGCTTCCATTAGAGTAGTGTAGCATGTTACTGCTTTCCGTTAATTCTATCCTGATGCATAGCCTGTCCTTGCTACTACTGTTGTTACCTTTACCTACAATCCTAATGCTTAGTATAGGATGCTAGTTTATCATCAGTGGCCCTACATTCTTGTCCGTCTGACATGCTATACTATCGGGCCGTGATCACTCGGGAGGTGATCACGGGTATATACTATATACTTTATACATGATACATGTGGTGACTAAAGTCGGGTCAGCTCGTGGAGCACCTGCGAGTGATTCACGGATTGGGGGCTGAAAGGACCTTTGTCCCAACAGCCCTCTGTGTGGATCTTTGTGGCAAAGCGACAGGGCAGGTTGAGACCACCTAGGAGAGAGGTGGGCCTGGCCTTGGTCAGCATTCGCGGTTATTTCAAGATAACATGTTTAACGAGATCTTGGTATTTGATCTGAGTCTGGCCACTGGCCTATACGCACTAACCATCTATGCGGGGACAGTTATGGGCACTCGACGTCATGGTGTCAGCCGAAGCCTTCGTGACATCAGCGATTGAGCGGCGCGCGCCGGGTTGGACCACGTAATGCAAATTCCTTGGTAATGGAGGTTGCTAGGTCCGCTCTCCGGCCGCCCTCGCAACGTGCAGGTGTGCAATGGGCGATGGGCCCAGACCCCTGCGCCATAGGGTTTAGACCGGTGTGCTGACCTCTTTGTTGTGCCTAGGTAGGGCTACGACATGTTGATCTTCCGAGGCCGGGCATGACCCAGGAAAGTGTGTCCGGGCAAATGGGATCGAGCGTGTTGGGTTATGTGGTGCACCCCTGCAGGGAAGTTAATATATTCGAATAGCCGTGATCTTCGGTAACAGGACGACTTGGAGTTGTACCTTGACCATATGACAACTAGAACCGGATACTTAATAAAACGCACCCTTCCAAATGCCAGATACAACCGGTGATCGCTCTCTCATAGGGTGACGAGGGGAGGATCATCGGTTAGGATTATGCTACATGATGCTACTTGGTGGACTTACCTTCTGCTCTCTTCTACATGCTGCAAGATGGAGGTGGCCAGAAGCGTAGTCTTCGATAGGACTAGCTATCCCCCTCTTATTCCGGCATTCTGCAGTTCAGTCCACATATGATACCCTTATTCCATTTGATACCAATGCATACATATATAGTGTACCTCCTTGCTTGCGAGTACTTTGGATGAGTACTCACGGTTGCTTTGCTCCCTCTTTTCCCCCTTTCTATACCCGATTGCTGCGACCAGACGATGGAGTCCAGGAACCAGACGCCACTGTTGATGACGACTACTACTACTTGGGAGGCGCCTACTACTACGTGCAGCCCGTTGTCGACGACCAGGAGTAGTTTAGGAGGATCCCAGGTAGGAGGCCTGCGCCTCTTTCGATTTGTATCCCAGTTTGTGCTAGCCTTCTTAAGGCAAACTTGTTTAACTTATGTCTGTACTCAGATATTATTGCTTCCGCTGACTCGTCTATGATCGAGCTCTTGTATTCGAGCCCTCGAGGCCCCTAGCTTGTAATATGATGCTTGTATGACTTATTTTATTTGTAGAGTTGTGTTATGATATCTTCCCGTGAGTCCTTGATCTTGATCGTACATGTTTGTGTGTATGATTAGTGTACGATTGAATCGGGGGCGTCACAAGTTGGTATCAGAGCCGATTGCATGTAGGAATCCCCCTTCCACACTCCTTGGCCGACGTTGAGTCTAGTCGTTACAAAACTTTTACTAACATGGCTGTGCGCCTTATGGGCCCACGTCGCCATTGGGTGGTATTACGATCTTTTACTCCTTGTCTATACTCTGGTACTCTGATCTCTCTTCTATTCGGGTTAAATGAATTTTGCTAAATCTAACATTAGGAGCTTGTTATCACTTTCACCCAGAGAGCCCCTTATTACTAATGATTGTCTGCTGCACGTGAAGACCCTGAAGATACGCTCCGCTGTTAACCCGAGAACTTGTGTTCATCGCGTTTGCAATTCCCCTTCCATCGTCAACCCTTATGGATAACTACTTGCAGTTGTTATTCTTACATTCATCCCCAGTTGGTCTTGTTATTACAAGATACCCCGAAATACTCGTCGTTGTTTCGATGATCCTTTGAGCTTACTTCCTTGCTGTTCTTTGTCACCTGAATAACCCTATGGATAATTCTCGCACTTATCGAGTATCCGCTCACCCCCCAGTTGTTCATGTGTTTCACAATGGTCTTCGAAATACTATTCGATCCTCCAAGAATCCTTAGTAGCTTATTGCTCTGCAATACTTGTCTGCTTGCATTTTGGATGCTTTCCATATGTCTGGCAATATTCTTTAGTATCCTTAGACACCGTAATTTTGATCCTAATGATTCAACATGAGTGAGAATGCACGCAATTATCAGTTGATCCTTTTAAATATCTTTCTAGCTCAGACTTCATTTTTGAACATGAGCTTGTTCTCGATCAATATGTTTGCCATCAATTGTACCCTTAGGTCTATTGAACTTATCCACCCTTGATCAGAGCATCTGCTTCTGATCCTTCTATTTGGGAATCATAATTCCTTTGATAACTAAGCATTGAATCATTCAGGTGTTCTATAATCTGAGGCCCTTGCATCCTATCTTCAACTGATTGTGTGCCGATGCTCACATCAGCTCCGCTATGGACCATCAGATCCTTTATTGGATAATTATTCGACAGTGTCCTCCTTATTCAATAACCTTGTGAGCCTTTCCTCGGATACATAATGCTTTTGGTGAATTGTATCCTCTGTTTTCTCAACCATGCTCTGTTTTCGAGCTGGTGGTGTTTATGATTGAAGCTTGTGGTATATGATTCCACGATACCCTGACGGGTTGAACCTATGCCTTTCTTAATCTGTGTGAACCCGAAAGTTTTCACGGGTCATACTCCTCTGGTAATTCACCAGGTAGGTTTTGACACTGAAATCATTTTTAACTAGAGCAGTGAATGAAAGTTATTGCATTGAAGGAGTGGGAGTCGACCTTGAACCTTGCGTTCATGCCCATGGACACGATGTAGATCTTGTCATTAAAGCTTCTCTTAAATTAATTATTCCTTTGGTATAAGTTCATCTTATATTTGGGATCTGTCCTTTTGCAATCGTGGTTCCGACCATGTTCTCCTTTAAATACCATTTCTCGTGCAAGTTTAAGCACTTGTCTTCTGCGGAGTAATACCCCAGTCCAACCTCTACTTTGATTTGTTGTTGAGTATTACCCCCCTGGTATCTCAGGATTATCATGGAACTGCATAACTTCTTATGAGTTCTTCATCAAGTGCTACATTCTCATTGATTCCAATTTTTCGTGGGTTCTGAGTTGTTAGTCGCTCAAGAACACCGGTAAGTGAACCGATTCCACACTCTGGTTCGATAACTCTAAGTAATCTTCGTTGCTTATGAGTTTAATAATCCTTCAAGTCATTCCAAGCCTTATCGGCTATATCATTATCGTGCTAAATTTTAACTGTGCTACCTGGTCCTTAATCCCGGAGCACAACTTTCGATGATGAGCTAAGCTTACGCCGACTTTCCACGTGAGATCTTTTTGCCTTGAACAACAAGCTGGATTCCGAGTTTGTGGCGTACTCGTGGTTCCAATAACTTTTCGCTTCATCATTCCTTTGACTTGATGTCATCACCGACCGATTACATCTCCATGAAACCTCTCGACAGAATTTTTCATGATCATCATCACCATTCTTTTCTTGGTCCCCGTGTTGTTTCTAATCGAATACCGACAAATGTTCTATGATGTGTAAATTCTAAACTTCTAGCAACCCTATTGCTTTGAAGTTATTGGTCTATAGTTTCATGCTACGTCTATGGCTTATTGAATCATCATTCGAACATTGATCGTGCTACCTAGCCAATATTTCGGGTGCACATTTCAACCAATGTTTAACTATGTATGTTTTCCTCGAGCATACATCATTAAGTCATTTGATCTAGCTTATGTTATCTCCTTGTTCACATAGTTGTGGAAATCCATCTTTTTGGAAATCTCAATGGATTGTCGCTGAGTCAATCAGTCACCTCCTCACCTCTCCTTGATTTAATGGTGAACCCTTGTTCGGAACTCGCTTCCATAGTTCATTTCTCGAGAACCTTACAATGTCATCTCGACAATTTGTGTTGCATCTTTCTTCTCAGGCATCCTAAATCTGAGTTATCCTGACACCAATCAGATCTGAATCTCGGTCATATATGATGGTTGGAACATATTTCCAGGAGTTATAACATCTTTATATGACCCGGTAAGGTGATGTCATGCCTAGCACACCTGGCTGGAGGACTTATGGTTATAGTTCATCCTTTTTAGCAAGGTTATCCATTCTTCCCTGAGGAAATTGTAAGGCTTATTCTACAAGTTGTTCCTGATGGATCCTTTGAGTATCCAAAATCTGACCTTTGCCTGTTGACCATGTCCATGCTATCTCGAAGCATGTCTGTGGTACTACGATTTTCAATAAGAGCATTTTAAGCACAATGCTAGATTGGTTTTCGGTGGCTATAGAGGCCTATGGCAGTGGAACTTATGATCTAGGGTTATTTCTGATGGTTTCTCTATTTATAAGATTTTTTGGCATTGGTTTCATGCTAAGATGGGCCTCGAGGTGAGCACAACCCACCGGGGCAAGAGCCAGACCCACCAGGCGAGCCCTGGTGGGTTGTGCCCTCCTCGTGGCTCTTCTGGCCCTCCCATGAAGCTTCGGGGGTCTCTTTTGTTCCAAAAAAATCGTCAAAAAGTTTCAGCTCATTTGGAGAACTTTCATTTCTGCACAAAAAACAACACCACGGTAGTTCTGCTGAAAACAGCGTCAGTCTGGGTTATTTCCATGCAAATCATACCAAAACCATATAAAATTGTTGTAAACATGGCATGAATACTTCATGAATTATAGATATGTTGGAGACATATCAGCATCCTCGAGCTTAATTCCTACTCGTCCTCAAGTAGGTAAATGATAAAAGAAATAATTTATGAAGTGTGTATGCTAGCAAAGTGCATAAGTTTGATCAATGATAATTTCAATCACTTTTCCTATCATCATAATAGCAACTCTTTCTCATAAAACTTATCATGATAAAGTAGCAATTTAAAACGGAATTTTTGTTGTGGAATGCTACCTATCATATTCATCATATACTCTTTTCTTTTGTAGCATGGATATTTGGACTTGAATGATTCAAAGTAATAGTCTATAATTTGACATGAGGACATCAATACTCAAGCATATCAACAAGCAACCATGTCTTTCAAAATATCAATGCTAAAAAAGTTATCCCTAGCCCATCATGCTCAATTTGATCCATTCATGAAACACACTCGCATATTAACTACACCCAATGCTCAAGTACGATCATAGTGCCCCCTAGTTGGTGCTTTATAAGAGAAGATGGACACTCAAATTAAAAATAAAAATTGCATAAAGTAAAGGAAAGGCCCTTCGCGGAGGGAAGTAGGGATTTGCAGAGGTGCCAGAGCTCGAAGCGAAAATTGAGAGATAAAAACATTTTGAGAGGCATACTTTTCCCACCAATGAAAATGACTTAGAGCTCCCAACACTTTCCATGCCAGATATATCATAGGTGGTTCCCAAACAGAAAATAAAGTTTATTCCTTTTTCCACCATACTTTCACATTCCACGGCTAACCGTATCCACGGGTGCCGTCCATACCAAAACTTTCCAAGGAATTTATTATTTGACAACATAAAGTAAATTCATTTTTCATTTTGGGACTGGGCATCCCTAATACCTTTGCCTTACTCCCGTGCAATGACAAGTGAATAAACACTCATCGTGAGGATAATACATCCCTAATACCCCTCACTGCCTCGCGAGCAGTACAAGCACATAAAAGAGAAATTTATTTTGAAATTAGAGATGGCACATACAAATTTTCTTAGAACGGCAAAAGAATACCGCATATAGGTAGGTACAGTGGACTCATGTGACAAAACTTGTTTAAAGGATTCTGGATGCACAAGTAGTGATCGTACTTAGTGCAAAATGAAGGCTAGCAAAAGATTGAGAAGCGACCAACCAAGAAATGAATAATTTCATAAGCGAGCATTGAGGATAATTAACATCGAATAATGCACCACAAGTAGGATGTAATTTCATTGCACAACTATTGACTTTCGTGCTTGCATAGGGAATCACAAACCTTAACACAAATGTTCTTACTAAAGCATAATTACTCATCAACATGACTCACATATCACATCATCATATCTCAAAACTATTACAAGGAATCAAGTTTGTCCAATGATCTTCATGGAAGTTTTTATTATATCCTTCTTGGATATCTATCACTTTGGAACTAATTTTCATGTGTTGCTTTTGATAAGCTCAAACAAATATAATTGGAGATCATGAGCATAATATTTCTTCCTCTCAAATTAATTTAAGTGAAGCAAGAGAGAATTTTTTCAAAAATACTAAAGCACACCGTGCTCAAAAAGATATAAGTGAAGAACTAGAGCAAATGACAAGCTACCCCAAAAAAGATATAAGTGAAGATCAAGTGAGTAGTTAAGTAAATAGGTAGCTACTTGAGGACTCTCTCTTACTCAAAAACGTTTAGATCTAGGTATTTTATTAAAACAGCAAGCAAAAAAATAAAATGACATTCTAAGAATATCACACATCATGTGTGAAGGAAATATGCCCTAGAGGCAATAATAAAGTTATTATTTATTTCCTTATTTCATGATAAATGTTTATTATTCATGCTAGAATTGTATTAACCTGAAACATAATACATGTGTGAATACATAGACAAACATAGTGTCACTAGTATGCCTCAACTTGACTAGCTCGTTGATCAAAGATGGTTATGTTTCCTAACCATAGACATGAGTTGTCATTTGATAAACAGGATCACATCATTAGGAGAATGATGTGATTGACTTGACCCATTCCGTTAGCTTAGCACTTGATCGTTTTAGTTTACTGCTATTGCTTTCTTCATGACTTATACATGTTCCTATAACTATGAGATTATCCAACTCCCGATTACCGGAGGAACACTTTGTGTGCTACCAAATGTCACAACGTAACTGGGTGATTATAAAGGTGCTCTACAGGTGTCTCCGATGGTACTTGTTGAGTTGGCATGGATCAAGATTAGGATTTGTCACTCCGATTCTCGGAGAGGTATCTCTAGGCCCTCTCGGTAATGCACATCACTATAAGCCTTACAAGCAATGCAACTAATGAGTTAGTTGTGGGATAGTGCAGTACGGAATGAGTAAAGAGACTTGCCGGTAACGAGATCGAACTAGGTATTGGGATACCGACGATCGAATCTTGGACAAGTAACATACCGATGACAAAGGGAACAACGTATGTTGTTATACGGTTTGATCGATGAAGATCTTTGTAGAATATGTAGGAGCCAATATGAACATCCAGGTTCTGCTATTGGTTATTGACTGAAGACATGTCTCGGTCATGTCTACATAGTTCTCGAACCCATAGGGTCCGCACGCTTAACGTTCGGTGACTATCGGTATTATGAATTTATGTGATTTGATGTACCGAAGGTAGTTCAGAGTCCTGGATGAGATCGAGGACATGACGAGGAGTCTCGAAATGGTTGAGACATAAAGATCGATATATTGGACGACTATATTCGGACATCGGAAAGGTTCCGAGTGATTCGGGTATTTTTTTGGAGTACCGGAGAGTTACGGGAATACGGGGAAGTAATGGGCCTCATGGGCCAAGTGGTAGAAGAGAGGAGGCAAGGGCGTGCAGCCCCCCTAGCCCATATCGAATTGGACTAGGGGCCAACCCCCTTTCCTCCTTTCATTCCTCCCCTTCCTTCTCCCCTTCCCCCTTCCTTTCCTCCTCCTAGTAGGAGTAGGAAAGGGGAGTCCTACTCCTACTAGGAGGAGGACTCCTCCTGGCGTGCCCTATAGGGGCCGGCCGGCCTCCCCTCTTGCTCCTTTATATACGGGGGAAGGGGGCACCCTAGAACACACAAGTTGATCATTGATCCCTTAGCCGTGTGCGCTGCCCCCCTCCACCATAATCCACCTCGATCATATTGTAGCGGTGCTTGGGTGAAGCCCTGCATCGGTAGCAACATCATCACCGTCATCACGCCATCGTGCTGACGGAACTCTGCCGTGAAGCTCTGCTGGATCGGAGTTCGTGGGATGTCATCGAGATGAATGTGTGCTGAACTCGAAGGTGTCGTGCGTTCGGTACTTGGATCGGTTGGATTGTGAAGACATTCGACTACATCAACCGCGTTCTCATAACGCTTCCGCTTACGGTCTACGAGGGTACGTGGACGATACTCTTCCCTCTCGTTGCTATGCATCACCATGATCTTGCGTGTGCATAGGGAAATTTTTGAAATTACTATGTTCCCCAACAATGTGAAGAAGCAAAAACTTAGGCTCAACTGGTACTAACTGATAATTGTTGAAGAAGAAAGGTGGGATGCCTACCGGGGCATCCCCAAGCTTAGATACTTGAGACTTCTTGAAATATTATCTTGGGATTCCTTTGGCATCCCCAAGCTTGATCTTTTGTGTATCCTTAATTCTTCTCATATCACGGTTTCCCTAAATCTTAAAAACTTCATCCACACAAAACTAAACAAGAACTTGTGAGATAAGTTAGTATAAACCAATGCAAAAACCTTATAATTATCTACTTTAGCAAATCACCAAAATTATTATTCAACATTGCATACTAAATGCCTCTGCATATTTAATACTCCTATCCTCAAATAGAATCATTAAACAAGCAAACATATGCAAACATAACAGCAATCTACCAAAATAGTACAATCTGTAAAGAATGCAAGAGTATCAATACTTCCCTAAATCCAAAAGTTATGAAAATTTTCCACACTGTAGGAAAATTATCAGAGCTCATTTTGCAAAAAGTTTCAACATTTTATCACATTCTTACTTTTCTCGGGAATTTTTGCAATAGCGATAAGCTTTTTGTTTTGAAACAGCAACATGTAGACTTGCAAAATAAGCATGGCAAAGGCTATCATTGCCACTCTTATTGAAATAAAAGATGAAAAACATTATTATAAATAACAGCAAGCAAATACTAACAAAATAAAATGACGCTCCAAGAAAAACCGATATCATGTGACGAATGAAAATATAGCCCCAAGTAAGATTACCGATAATGTTGGAGACAAAAGAGGGGATGCCTTCCGGGGCATCCCCAAGCTTAGTTGCTTGGATCTTCCTTGTATATTAACTTGGGGTACCTTGGGAATCCCCAAGCTTAGGGTCTTGTCACTCCTTATTCTCCTCATATTGATGTCTCACCCAAAACTTGAAAACTTCAATCACACAAAACTTAACGGAACTTCGTGAGATAGGTTAGTATGATAAAGCAAATCATTCACTTTGGTACTGTCAAAAACAAGATTCATAATTATTCTCACACAATGCCTACTGTACCTTATCATCTCCACAATTTATATTGAGCAATATAAGCCATAGAAACTAGGAAACAAGCAAGCTATGCATTGGAAACAGAATCTGTCAAAAACAGAACAATCTATAATGATCTGGACAACAATCATACTTATGCTACTCCAAAAATTCTGAAAAATTAGAACAACGTGGGAAATTTGTATATCAATCTTATGCAAAAATAATCAGGATTTTATCACGCTTCTGCAAAAAATGAAAATTATTGTGCTGGGCACAAAAGTTTCTGTTTTTCAGCAAGATCAAATCAACTATCACCATAGACCATCCCAAAGGTCTTACTTGGCACTTCATTGAAACGAAAGCTATAAAACATGATTACTACAGTAGCTTAATCATGTGAACAAACAAAATAGTAGGGGTAAATGTTGGGTTGTCTCCCAACAAGCGCTTTTCTTTAATGCCTTTGAGCTAGGCATGATGATTTTATGATGCTCATATAAAGTAAAGAATTGAAACACGATGGGAGCATCATGAAACACATGTCAAGCACATTTAAGCCTAACCCACTTCCTATGCATAGGGATTTTGTGAGCAAACAATCTATGAGAGCAAGAATTAACTAGCATAGGAAGGCAAAACAAGCATAACTTCAATATTTCAACACATAGAGAGGAAACTCGATATTATTGCAATACCTACAAGCAAATGTTCCTCTCTCATAATAATTTTCAGTAGCATCATGAACGAATTCAACAATATAGCTATCACATAAATCATTCTTTTAATGATGCATAAGCATAGAAAATTTGTTACTCTCCACATAAGCAAATTTATTCTCATCAATAGTAGTGGGAGCAAACTCAAAAAAATAACTATCATGGGAGTGAAAATTAAAATCATGATAACAAGTTCCATGGTTATCATTATTCTTTACAGTATACATGTCATCACCATAATCATTATAGATTGTAACTTTGTTATCATAGTCAATTGATGCCTCATCCAAAAAGGTGGATTCACCACTAAATAAAGTCATAACCTCTCCAAATCCACTTTCATCATTATAATCATCATAAATAGGAGTCAACATGGCACCCGCTGGGTTTGGGTGCGGGTAATGGCCGCCCAAACCATTACCCGTCTCATTATTTTTTGCCCATACCCATACCCGTACCCGCACCTCAGGTTTCAAACTGTTCCCATACCCGTACCCGGTCGGGTGCGGGTAATACCCACGGGTTAAAATACCCATCTCGATCACCTTACCCAATTCACATTTCATCGTGTATTTTTCAATATTTTCACATATGTACCCAACATTTCAGCATGTATACTTCAACATTTCAGTACATATATACCACATTTTAGCATTTGAGCACATATAGATGATGATTTGTTGTGTGATGGAATAAAAATAATGGTATTAATTTTCAGAAATGGATAGCAATAAGCACGAAATAGATTGCACTAAAAAATGTCCACTCATTGATACGTCTCCATCGTATCTACTTTTCCAAACACTTTTGCCCTTATTTTGGACTCTAACTTGCATGATTTGAATGAAACTAACCTGGACTGGCGCTGTTTTCAGCAGAATTACCATGGTGTTATTTATGTGCAGAAACAAAAGTTCTCGGAATGACCTGACACTTCATGGGACATCTATTTGGAAAATATAAAAAATACCTGCAAAAGATGAAGACCAGGGGGCCCACCACCTGTCCACGAGGGTGGGGCGCGCCTGCCCCCCTAGGGCGCGCCCCCCTACCTCGTGGGCCCCCTGGAGCTCCTCTGACCTCAAGACCAACTCTATATATTTGCTTTTGGGGAGAAAAAAAATCACAGAGAAGAAATCATCGCGTTTTACGATACGGAGCCGCCGCCAAGCCCTAAAACCTCTCGGGAGGGCTGATCTGGAGACCGTACGGGGATCCGGAGAGGGGAATCCATCGCCATCGTCATCATCAACCATCCTCCATCACCAATTTCATGATGCTCACCGCCGTGCGTGAGTAATTCCATCGTAGGCTTGCTGGACGGTGATGGGTTGGATGGGATCTATCATGTAATCGAGTTAGTTTTGTTAGGGTTTGATCCCTAGTATCCACTATGTTCTGAGATTGATGTTGCTATGACTTTGCTATGCTTAATGCTTGTCACTAGGGCCCGAGTGCCATGATTTCAGATCTGAACCTATTATGTTTTCATCAATATATGAGAGTTCTTGATCCTATCTTGCAAGTCTATAGTCACCTATTATGTGTTATGATCCGTTAACCCCGAAGTGACAATAATCGGGATACTTACCGGTGATGACCATAGTTTGAAGAGTTCATGTATTCACTATGTGTTAATGCTTGGTTCCGGTACTCTATTAAAAGGAGGCCTTAATATCCCTTAGTTTCCGTAAGGACCCCGCTGCCACGAGAGGGTAGGACAAAAGATGCCATGCAAGTTCTTTTCCATAAGCACGTATGACTATATTCGGAATACATGCCTACATTACATTGATGAACTGGAGCTAGTTCTGTGTCACTCTAGGTTATGACTGTTACATGATGAACCGCATCCGGCATAATTCTCCATCACTGATCCATTGCCTACGAGCTTTCCATATATTGTTCTTCGCTTATTTACTTTTCCGTTGCTATTGCTATCATCACTACAAAATACCAAAAACATCACTTTTACTATCATTACCTTTTGCTACCATTACCATTACTATCATATTACCTTGCTATTAAGTACTTTGCTGCAGATATTAAGTTTCCAGGTGTGGTTGAATTGACAACTCAGCTGCTAATACTTGAGAGTATTCTTTGGCTCCCCTTGTGTAGAATCAATAAATTTGGGTTAATTACTCTACCCTCGAAAATTGTTACGATCCCCTATACTTGTGGGTTATCAAGACTATTTTCTAGCGCCGTTGTCGGGGAGCATAGCTCTATTCTTTGAGTCACTTGGGATTTATATCAGCTTATCATTATGAAGAACTTGAGAGATCCAAAAACTAAGATTTATCCCTCAACTACGAGGGGAGGTAAGGAACTGCCATCTAGCTCTGCACTTGATTCACCTTCTGTTTTGAGTAAGCTTGCGACACCTAAACCTGCTTCTGCTATTCGTTCTGATATGTCGCATGTTATTGATGATGCCACTTCTGCTATGCATGATACTTATGATGAAACTACTTCTATGCTTGATACTATTGTGCCACTTAGTGAATTTCTTGATGAACAAATTGCTAGGGTTAGAGAGAGTGAAAATATTGAATCTGATAATACTGATGAAAGTGATGATGAAGATTCACCTGTTATTCCTAAGGGTTATGTTTTTGATAAAGAAGCTTCTTTAGCTATTTTAGCTTGCAAAGATAGATACGAACTCAAGAGGTTATTAGCTAAATGGAATAAGCAATCTCTAAATGCTAGGATGAAACCTGACCCTGCTTTTGCTACTTCACCCATCTGTGTTACCAATAAGGATTATGAATTCTCTGTTGATCCTAATATAATTACTTTGGTTGAATCTCATCCTTTTCATGGCTATGAATCTGAAACTCACGTGGCACATCTTACTAAATTAAATGATATTACCACCCTCTTCACTAAAGATGAGAGAACTCGCTACTTTTATATCCTTAAAATATTTCCTTTCTCATTAAAGGGTGATGCTAAGATATGGTTTAATTCTCTTGATCCTGGTTGTGTGCGTAGTCCCCAGGATATGATTTATTACTTCTCTGCTAAATATTTCCCTGCTCATAAGAAACAAGCTGCTTTAAGGGATATATATAATTTTGTGCAAATTGAAGAAGAGAGTCTCCCACAATCTTGGGGGAGGCTTCTCAAGTTACTTAATGCTTTGCCTGATCATCCTCTTAAGAAAAATGAAATACTTGATATCTTTTATAATGGACTAACCGATGCTTCCAGAGATTACCTGGATAGTTGTGCTGGTTCTGTTTTCAGGGAAAGAACGCCGGATGAAGCTGAAATTCTATTGAATAATATGTTGGCAAATGAAAATAATTGGAAATTTCCTGAACCAGTTCCTGAACCAACTCCTGAGCCTATTCCTAAACCAACTCCGAAGAAAAGGGGTATTCTATTTCTCAGTCCTGAAGATATGCAAGAGGCAAAGAAATCTATGAAAGAAAAAGGTATTAAAGCTGAAGATGTTAAGAATTTACCTCCTATTGAAGAAATACATGGTCTTAATCTACCGCCTATTGAAGAAACATATGATCTTAATCCATTACCTATTGAGGAAACTCATGGTCTTGATAACCCGAGACAGGTAGTAAAGGTAAATTCTCTCTATAGATATGATAAAGCTGAAATCCCATTTACTAAATTTGCTAGCCCATGCTTAGATGAGTTTGATAAATTTATGGCTAAGCAAGAAGATTTTAATGCTTATTTTGGTAGAAAATTGAAATACAATTCAAATATGCTTGAACACTTGGGTGATTATATGGCTAATGTTAAAGGTGAACTTAAACTTATTAGTAAACATGCTTCTATGGTTACCACTCAAGTAGAACAAGTACTTAAAGCTCAAAATGATTTGCTCAATGAATTGAATAGTAAGAATAATGATAATGATGTTAGAGTTATGACTAGAGGTGGTAAAATGACTCAGGAACCTTTGTATCCTGAAGACCACCCTAAGAGAATTGAGAAAGATTCTCAGAGAAATAATGCGGATGCACCTAGTCCTTCTAATAGGAAGAAAAAGAAAAATGATAGGACTTTGCATGCTTCTAGTAAACCTGTCACTAAAACACCTGAGAATCCAAATGATATTTCTATCTCTCATGCTAAAACACAATCTGGTAATGAACCTGAAACTAATGATAATGTTCATGATGATGCTCAACCTAGTAATGATAATGATATAGAAATTGAACCTGTTGTTGATCTTGATAACCCACAATCAAAGAATCAACATTATGATAAGAAAGACTTTGTTGCTAGGAAACAAGGTAAAGAAAGAGAACCATGGGTTCAGAAATCCAAGCCTTTTCCTCCCAAATCATCCAAGAAAAAGGATGATGAGGATTTTGAGCGCTTTGCTGAAATGATTAGACCTATCTTTTTGCGTATGCGATTAACTGATATGCTCAAAATGAATCCTTATGCTAAGTATATGAAAGATATTGTTACAAATAAAAGAAAGATACCGGAAGCTGAAATTTCCACCATGCTTGCTAATTATACTTTTGAGGGTGGAATACCAAAGAAACTTGGAGATCCAGGAGTACCCACTATACCATGCTCCATTAAAAGAAACTATGTTAAAACTGCTTTATGTGATCTTGGAGCCGGTGTTAGTGTTATGCCTTTCTCTTTATATCGTAGACTTGATTTGAATAAGTTGACACCTACTGAAATATCTTTGCAAATGGCTGATAAATAAACTGTTATACTTGTCGGTACTTGTGAGGATGTGCCTGTTGTAGTTGCAAACGTTACTATTTTAACGGACTTTGTTATTCTTGATATTCCCGAGGACGATAGTATGTCTATTATTCTTGGAAGACCCTTTTTGAATACTGCAGGGGCTGTTATTGATTGCACTAAAGGCAATGTCACTTTTCATGTTAATGGTAATGAGCATACGGTACACTTTCCGAGGAAACAACCTCAAGTCCACAGTATCAACTCTATTGGAAAAATTCCATCGGTTATATTTGGAGGTTTTGAATTTCCTCTTCCTCCTGTCAAGAAGAAATATGATATTCTTATTATTGGGGATGTACATATCCCCGTTGAGGTAACATAGTGTTATTCGAAATTTCTCCGGTTCCATGTTATTCGGAATGAGTTCGTTAACAAGACTTGATCAACCTTGTTAGTGGATTCCTTTTGATGATCATGAGATGGATGAAACTAGAAGGCACAACCTTCTGTACCCCACTTTTACTTTCTGTTATTTATATTAAATAAAATAAAAATAGTATTTTCTGTCTGTTATCTGAATTATCCGTGCAATATAAAAATACCCCGAAAATAAAAGTTCTCCAAATGCCCTGAAATTTAAATATGATTTTTTCTGGAATATTTGAGAATATTTGGCACTGAGAACACAGGAGGAGCTGGCACCTGGCCACGAGGGTCAGGGGCGCACCCTACCCCCTGGGCGCGCCCCCTGCCTCGTGGGCCCACGGTGGCCCTCCTCCACTTATCCTTTCACCCACGCACTCCTTCTTCCTCCCACAAACACGAATATCCAGCTCAAACCGAGTCCAAGCTCATTTTGCTGCCATTTTCGATCTCCTTGCTCAAAGCACCTCTCACAAAACTGCTTGGGGAGATTGTTCCTTGTTATGTGACTCCTCCATTGGTCCAATTAGTTTTTGTTCTAGTGCTTTATTCATTAAAATTTGTGCTGCCTAGGTGACCATGTTCTTGAGCTTGCATGTCAAATTTATATGGTTCCAAGTAGTTTTGATGCATGATATAGGCTCTAGGCACTTGTATGAGTAGTTGCTATCAATATTATTGAGTTTGGTTCACTTTTATTTTTGAAGTTACTAAACAATTCAGAATTTTTTAGAAAATGATGAAGAGATTTTTGAGGGGCTCATCGAGCTGAAGCTCAAGGGAAAAGCAAAATGAAGAGGCACAGAAGCCCAAATATAATTTGCCTCGCACCGCAGAGGTTAGGCCGTGTGAATGGCCCTCCGATGATTTCTTGAGAGCCACCGGGATTTATGAGGATTTTTATGAATTGGCTAAGAATGCAGGCCTCACCGACTTCCTCCAGGACCAACTCGAATAGTATCTCTTACTCACCAATACTTTTGTGCAAAACTTCTACTATTATCCTAGGGAATCACCTCCTTCAGTAGAGTTTCATTTATATGATGTGGTTAAGAAGATGTCACTTTATGATTTTTGTTGGGTTTGTTTGATCCCTTTCGAGGGAAAAATAGAGGAACCACATCGTGACGATGTAGATGGGTTTATTGATACCATCACCGTAGGGGAAACGAGGAAGGTTTCCGATGCACGAATCACTAGCATACATTTTCCTGTTTTATGCTACTTTGCATTATTTGCTAGTCGTTGCTTAATTGGTCGCGGAAACTGTGGAAACCGTAGTGTTCCTGATATTATTATTTTGTTCCATGGTTATTCTGTGATAACTCTGTGAGTATGGGCGGTATTATTGCTAAACGGTTGAGTCTGAACCGTACAAAGGGCCCCATCTTTGGGGGTATCTATGCTTCACGCCTAGCTGCACATTTTAACATACCTATTAGGCATTATGAGAAGGAAGAAAAATTGTTGCCTCGTGTTTATTTAGATTATAAGAGTATGGCAGCACATGATTTCATTATAAAGAATAGGGAAGGGGAGCTTAAATACAAATTGTTCTTTGATAAACATCATCCGGAGACTATTACCTTGCCTGCTCCTTCCTTGTTTGATTTATCTGCAGGCCAGTACCTCGTCTCGCCGGAGGACATTCACGCCTACCGGAACCCTGCACCAGCCACAGAGCCAGAGTCGGAACCACCAGTTGATCCTCCACGACAGTCTAATTACCATTGGGATCCGGAGATGATTGCCAACTAGTCGCAGTCAGAGTCTTCTTCATCGCAGTACGACCCCAACTATTATTATGGATATCCGCCAGGCCAGCCGTGGCCATAGACCAACTTAGGCCAAAAGCCTAAGCTTGGGGGAGTACGTATTTCTCACCGACATTACATTTATGTTCACACACTCATTGCTAGATGTCGGTGCTCATACTTTTTCATTGTATCATCCATGCTAGTTTATTTTCCTTTTTATGCTTTCTTCTTGTGTGTTTAATAAACCTTAAGAAAAACCAAAAAAATAGTTGTAGCTTTTAATTAGTTTACTTTCTATGTTTGTAGTAGTAATCAAAAAGAAAACCCAAAAATATTTCTTGTTCTTCTTTTGCTTGTTGGGAGCTTTCCCGTGTAAATAGTTTTATTTCTTTTCTTTTCTTTGGGGGGTCGATAGGAGAATACCATGATTAAATTGTTGAAGTGGCTCTTATATGCATAATTGTTGATCTGACAAAAGAGCCCATATTGCCTTGTCTTCTCCTGTTTATTGAATGCTTGCAGATTCCAGCTTAGTCCAATGCACGTGCACTATTATTATTATTCACATCATTCGGTCGTGCAAGTGAAAGGCAATTATGACGATATATGATGGACTGACTGAGATGAGAAAAGCTGGTATGAACTTGACCTCTTTTGTTTTTGTAAATATGATTAGTTCATCGTTCCTGATTCAGCCTATTATGAATAAACATGTTTGCAATGACAACTAGAGATCATAGTTTCTTGTGCCATGCTTGATTAGCTATGAGTTATAATGGTTTACCTTGCGTGCCAACATGCTATTAAAATGGTTGTGATGTGGTATGATAGGGTGGTATCCTCCTCTGAATGATTTAAGTGACTTGACTTGGCGCATGTTCACGCATGTAGTTGAAACAAAATCAACATAGCCTTCACGATATTTATGTTCATGGTGGATTATATCCTACTCATGCTTGCATTCGGTGTTGATTAATTTTAATGCATGTTCATGACTGTTGTCGCTCTCTAGCTGGTCGCTTCCCAGTCTTTTGCTAGCCTTCACCTGTACTAAGCGGGAATACTGCTTGTGCATCCAACTCCATAAACCCCAAAGTTATTCCATATGAGTCCACCATACCTACCTATATACGGTATCTACCTGCCGTTCCAAGTAAATTTGTATGTGCCAAACTCTAAACCTTCAAATAAATATCCTGTTTTGTATGCTCGAATAGCTCATGTATCAACTAGGGCTGTCCGTATCTTCCATGTTAGGCGGGTTATTCTCAAGAGGAGTGGACTCCGCTCCTCACTCACGAGAAAGTGGCTGGTCACCGGGATGCCCAGTCCCATGCTTTATGCAAACTAAATCAAAATAATTGCAAACAAAACTCCCCCTGGGACTCTTGTTAGTTGGAGGCACTCGTTGTTTCGAGCAAGCCATGGATTGATGCTTGTTGGTGGAAGGGGGAGTATAAACTTTACCATTCTGTTTGGGAACCGCCTATAATGTGTGTAGCATGGAAGATATCGCCATCTCTTGGTTGTTATGTTGACAATGAAAGTATACCGCTCAAAATATTATTCACCTCTATTTCAAAACCGAGCTCTGGCACCTCTACAAATCCCTGCTTCCCTCTGCGAAGGGCCTATCTATTTACTTTTATGTTGAGTCATCATCCTCTTATTAAAAAGCACCAGTTGGAGAGCACCGCTGTCATTTGCATTCATTACTGTTAGTTTACATTGAGTATGACTTGACTGGATCTCTTTTACCATGAATTACAATGTCTAGTCAGTCCTTGATCTTTAAAGGTGCTCTGCATTTATGTTTTGCGGTCTCAGAAAGGGCTAGCGAGATACCATCTTGTTATATCATATTATGATTGTTTTGAGAAAGTGTTGTCATCCGAGATTTATTATTATTGCTCGCTAGTTGATTATGCCATTGATATGAGTAAACTTGAGACCTAAGCGTTATTGTGAATGTGGTTAGTCATAATCTTTGCTGAAAACTTGAATGCTGGCTTTACATATTTACAACAACAAGAGCAAACAGAGTTTGTAAAAGTTTTTCTTTATCACTTTCAGTTTGTCAACTCAATTGCTTGAGGACAAGAAAAGGTTTAATCTTGGGGGAGTTGATACGTCTCCGTCGTATCTACTTTTCCAAACACTTTTGCCCTTGTTTTGGACTCTAACTTGCATGATTTGAATGGAACTAACCCGGACTGACGCTGTTTTCAGCAGAATTACCATGGTGTTATTTATGTGCAGAAACAAAAGTTCTCGGAATGACCTGAAACTTCACGGAACATCTATTCGGAAAATATAAAAAATCCTTGCAAAAGATGAAGACCAGGGGGCCCACCACCTGTCCACGAGGGTGGGGGGCGCGCCTGCCCCCCTAGGGCGCGCCCCCCTACCTCGTGGGCCCCCTGGAGCTCCTCCGACCTCAAGACCAACTCTATATATTTGCTTTCGGGGAGAAAAAATCAGAGAGAAGAAATCATCGCGTTTTACGATACGGAGCCGCCGCCAAGCCCTAAAACCTCTCGGGAGGGCTGATCTGGAGTCCGTTCGGGGCTCCGGAGAGGGGAATCCGTCGCCATCGTCATCATCAACCATCCTCCATCACCAATTTCATGATGCTCACCGCCGTGCGTGAGTAATTCCATCGTAGGCTTGCTGGACGGTGATGGGTTGGATGGGATCTATCATGTAATCGAGTTAGTTTTGTTAGGGTTTGATCCCTAGTATCCACTATGTTCTGAGATTGATGTTGCTATGACTTTGCTATGCTTAATGCTTGTCACTAGGGCCCGAGTGCCATGATTTCAGATCTGAACCTATTATGTTTTCATCAATATATGAGAGTTCTTGATCCTATCTTGCAAGTCTATAGTCACCTATTATGTGTTATGATCCGTTAACCCCGAAGTGACAATAATCGGGATACTTACCGGTGATGACCATAGTTTGAGGAGTTCATGTATTCACTATGTGTTAATGCTTTCTTCTAGTACTCTATTAAAAGGAGGCCTTAATATCCCTTAGTTTCCGTAAGGACCCCGCTGCCATGGGAGGGTAGGACAAAAGATGTCATGCAAGTTCTTTTCCATAAGCATGTATGACTATATTCGTAATACATGCCTACATTACATTGATGAACTGGAGCTAGTTCTATGTCACCCTAGGTTATGACTGTTACATGATGAACCGCATCCGGCATAATTCTCCATCACTGATACATTGCCTACGAGCTTTCCATATATTGTTCTTCGCTTATTACTTTTCCTTTGCTATTGCTATCATCACTACAAAATACCAAAAACATCACTTTTACTATCATTACATTTTGCTACCGTTACCATTATTATCATATTACTTTGCTATTAAGTACTTTGCTGTAGATATTAAGTTTCCAGGTGTGGTTGAACTGACAACTCAGCTGCTAATACTTGAGAGTATTCTTTGGATCCCCTTGTGTCGAATCAATAAATTTGGGTTGAATACTCTACCCTCGAAAAATGTTGTGATCCCCTATACTTGTGGGTTATCACTCATATACATGGGTGTCTAGCCTTTATGTGAGCTTTTAGATAAACATTCACGGCTATTCTATTTTTCAATTACAGGACAAACAAGATGAACACAATTTTCTCTAATTTTCTTTTATTGAAGGTACTTTTGCATCCCCTACTTCAAAATAATCAACCGAAGGAAACTATATAATACAATCAACAAAACCGCGAGTTCACAAAATAAGATCAACGCATTTAAACAAGATCATGCACATGCGTAAGGGGAGAGGATTTTGGGTCGAGGTTAGCGGTTGCGTTATACAATGGCTAGGTTCCTTTAGTGAATGACACATGGAGCCCACTGTTAGAAGAAATTAGTATTTGGGTATGCGGGTACGCGGGTGCACGGGTATGGGTATTGCATTCCCATACCCATACCCCTCTTACCCGATGGGTACAATTTTTTCCCATTTATAAACCCATCGGTATTTATTTATTCCAAACCCTTACCCTAATAGGGTTTTTACCCACCGGGTTCGCATGTTGCGGGTACCCATTGCCATGTTGAAATAGGAGGCATGCAATCATTATAACAAATTTGAACATCAAATCTTGGGGAACTAAAAATATCATCTTCATCAAACATAGCATCCCCAAGCTTATGGCTTTGCATATCGTTAGCATCATGGATATTCAAATAGTTCATAGCAACAACATTGCAATCATGCTCATCATTCAAAGATTTTTTGTCGAACATTTTATAGAATTTTTCTTCTAACAATTGAGCACAATTTTCCTTTCCATCATTTTCATGAAAGATATTATAAAGACGAATAATATGATGCAACCTCAATTCCATTTTTTACTTTTCTTTTATAAACCAAACTAGTGGTAAAACAAGAAACTAAAAGATTTGATTACAAGATCTAAAGATATACCTTCCCGGAAACAGTGCCAGAAAAGAGCTTCGTTGACGGGATGTGAGTGCCTCTTACCTAGCTTCCCCGACAATGGCGCCAAAAAAGAGCTTGATGTCTACTACGCAAATTTATTCTTGTAGACACGTGTTGGGCCTCCAAGCGCAGAGTTCTGTAGGATAGTAGCAATTTTCCCTCAAGTGGATGACCTAATGTTTATCAATCCGTGGGAGGTGTAGGATGAAGATGGTCTCTCTCAAATGACCCTGCAACCAAACACAAGAAATCTCTTGTGTCCCCGACACACCCAATACAATGGAAAATTGTATAGGTGCACTAGTTCAGCGAAGAGATGGTGATAAAAGTGAAATATTGATGGTAGAAATATATTTTTATAATCTGACTAAATAAAAACAGCAAGGTAGCAAATAGTAAACGGGCACAAAAACGGTATTGCAATGCTTAAAAACAAGGCCTAGGGTCCATACTTTCACTAGTGCAATCTCTCAACAGCACTAATATAATTGGATCATATAACCGTCCCTCAACGTGCAACGAAGAATCACTCCAAAGTTCCTATCTAGCGGAGAACATAAGACAGAGTTGTTTGTAGGGTACGAAACCACCTCAAAGCTATTCTTTTTGATCAATCTATCCTAGAGTCCGTACTAAAATAACACGAAGCTATTCTTTCCGATCGATCTAACCAAGAGTTGGTACTAAAATAACACCAAAGCAAATTTAGATTCATAATATTCAATCCAACACAAGGAACTTCAAAGAGTGCTCCAAGATTTCTACCGGAGAAACAAAGACAAGAACGTGCATCAACCCATATGCATAGATTACCCCAATGTCACCTCGGGAATCCGCGAGTTGAGTGCCAAAACATATATCAAGTGAATCAATACGATACCCCATTGTCACCACAAGTATTCAATTGCAAGACATATATCAAGTGTTCTCAAATCCATGAAAGTATTCAATCCGATAACAACAAAATCTCAAAGGGAAAAACTCAATTCATCACAACAAGATAGAGAGGGGAAAACACCATATGATCCGACTACATTAAGAAAGCCCACGATACATCAAGATCGTGACATCTCAAGAACGCGAGAGAGAGAGAGAGAGAGATTAAACACATAGCTACTGGTACAAACCCTCAGCCCCGAGGGTGGACTACTCCCTCCTCATCGTGGTGGCCGTCGGGATGATGAAGATGGCCACCGAAGATGATTCCCCCCTCCGGCAGGGTGCCGGAACGGGGTCTAGATTGGTTTTCGGTGGCTACGGAGGCCTGCGGCGGCAGAACTGCTGATCTAGGGTTATTTCTGATGGTTTCTCTATTTATAGGATTATTTGGCGTTGGTTTCACGCTAAGATGGGCCTCGAGGTGAGCACAACCCACCGGGGCAAGCCAGGCCCACCAGGCGTGCCTTGGTGGGTTGTTCCCTCCTCGTGGCTCTTTTGGCCCTCCCACGAAGCTTCGGGGGTCTCTTTTGTTCCAAAAAAATCGTCAAAAAGTTTCAGCTCATTTGGAGAACTTTCATTTCTACACAAAAAACAACACCACGGTAGTTCTGTTGAAAACAGCGTCAGTCCGTGTTAGTTCCATGCAAATCATATCAAAACCATATAAAAGTGTTGTAAACATGGTATGAATACTTCATAAATTATAGATACGTTGGAGATGTATCACACGCCTCCCCCCTTGGCCGTGGCTGCTAGCTCCCCCGTGACCACCCTCACGGGGGAGGCCCCTCTCCTGGCTGCTCGGGTCATTGCGAGCTGCCAGAGGTGGACACCCGCGCCCCCGTGAAGATGTCGCATGTGTGGCCACGGATTTGCGGGGACGGCCACACCCTCTTTTGGGTGGCGGCGCCTCCGGTCCCACTTGAGAGGCCTCGCCCTTCTCCTCGACCGAGAACCTCCCCGCTGGCGCCATGGTTGTTTCGACAAGGAGGAAGATGCCATGGAGATAGGAAGGCAGGGAAGCGAGAAGGCGAAGATGAACTAGGGGGCTCCGCCCCCTCACCCATTTATGGGCATAGGAAGGATAACCGGCGTCCCTCCACATTCCGAGTGATGATGGCCCTGCTGCATGCATCGGGCTGCTGTCAACTTGGAGCGGTTGCCGAGGTGACGTGGGGAAGCAGAGGCGTCTGCGTCCCGTTGGTCGCCACGCATTAGCCTAGACGCAGGCGTTTGGGGCCCGTGGTACTTCGCCCTTGTCCCTTGTCTTTGCCTTGAAGCCATCCCGAGCGCGCCTTGGGCCGGGGGCTACTGTCGGTGTTCTGGGAACCAGGGTACCCAAACTTGCCTGCCTGCGGCCCACGCTGTGGATCCTTCAACGGTCTAGTATGAACCATTTGCACGACCTCCATGACAAGACCCTTGCGAGGGCCCTGGCCTCGCGAGGCGGATGACGCCAATACCTCTCGAGGGAGCGGCCTTCCTAGGCGGCCTCCCTAGGAGCAGAGATTTCTAAGTAGGTACCCAACCTCGCGAGGTTGCGATGATGCAAGCCATGACGGCCAAAGCTAGGCGGGCGCTAGTGGGCGCAGAGGATGCAGTTTCCTCTTTGGTGCTAAGGAGGCAAGGACAGGCGTGGGTTCGCGAGGAACCCCCCAAAGATTTCCATTCCGGTGCAACAAGACCAAGACCATGAGCTCGGTAGGAAGGATTTCATCACCGAGCCCACAGCCGCGTCATGACCGAAAGCTTTGCAGGCGAAGACCACCTTTCGTCAGGATTAGATGTACTACTTGTCCCCTTTCAAAATTGGTCGTTGTGGGATCCCTTCTCACCTAAGTTTTGGGGAGAGGACCGAGGCCACTATAAATATAGGTTAGCCACCACCGTAGAAGGGGATCCGACCCTGGTCGACTCATTCTCATCCCCTGAGCCCTCACGAGGCAGCTCATCCACTATACTAGTTCATCCCCAAACCTCCTCGTGAGGCCAATCCACCACAAAGCTGGAGTAGGGTTTTACACCACAAGGTGGCCCAAACCTGGGTAAACTGTTGTGCTCATCTTCTTCCCCACTCTCGCGAATCAGGCTAGGCTAGGCTGCGGGGCGACGATCTTGAATCTTGATAGGTTGAGATCTTTGCACATGCCCCAGAGTTCGAACCTTCTTGGGTCCGCGAAGCCCTGAATCCGACATTCATGTACACCATGATCTGAAGATTCTCTGTGCCTAACCTCTGTATTGCAGACTGATGAGTCCAACATGTGTGCTTTTAGCGTTCATTTTGTGCCTACATGATAGGCTTTGTGGATTTTTACTGCATTCACACATGTCTTTTTGTTGATTTTCCTCAGGATGCACTCTTGGAAAGAAATGAAGCATTAAAGAGAAAACTTGAGCAAATGGCGATAAAATCAAGTACATAAATGTGATATATTATAACCACTAATGAATGAAGCACATCGGAGAAAACAGGAGGACGTGTGATGCTTCTAGAGTGTAAGACGGTGTCTAGTACGAGTCGTACCAGCTGTTGCCGCCACCTCCTGGTCAACTAGTTCTACCACGTGAAGATTGGGTCGTGGATCAAAGGCAGACAGACTCCGGAAAGCCATCCAGAAAGCAGAACTCTAGCCTCCAGAAGGCATCAGGAGGGGGAATCGATTCAAGGACTTCACCATCTCATCCCTCTCCATTAGTAATACACTAGTTGGAGTGGATTCAATCTTGTATTACGTTTCTGAACTCGTCATAATTCATCTCATAATTTGTGTGCCTTCGATGTAAGAGTAGTCTCCCTAGTTTAAACCCTAGTATGTGGTAGATCATTTTGCATTAGGATTTGATATCCTCTTTATATGTTTATGTTAATAGTCTTCTTGATGTTGGATGAAGTTGACCACCCAACATATGCCAACTTTGAACGAAAGGTTATTACTACTAGTGTGACACTGGTTGCGGAGGTAGGTTAGTGACACGGCCTATCGCCCTTCATCACTGATCGTTGCAGCAGGGGGTGAATGAAGACTAAAATTTTAGCTACGTCCACGAGAAAGACCCCTTAATTATCATTCACTAATCGGAGCGGGGATGAATGACAATGGCGCATGTGATGCGGGGTAGTGTTGAAAACCAAAGCAACTTGGCATGGTGCATTGAATTGGTCATACAAGGCCATGAAATTTTTTGGGGTATCTGACGGATGTCAGCAAAAAAAACGTACTCTCGAACGGAGCCTTCAGGCTTACCTAGACACGCTACGTTGCACATGGTGTTTTTTTGGACATCCTTGAGATGACCCTAACTTTTGCCATTAGTTGGGTTTGCCCATGGTAGGCATCCATGCCAGGTTTGAACGACTTCCGACATCGTATGCATGTTGCGTCACGTCCGACCATTTATCGGCCCTTTTTCACCGAGAAAACTCCTAGAAAATACAAAATTTGTCGAAACACAAATAACTTGGCATGGTGCTTTGAACTGGTCATACGAAGCCATGAAAATTTGATCACAAATTCAAGTAATGTTTGGGGAATTTCAAATAATGTTCGCACTTTCAGTTTTTTGGGGATTTCCAAAATGTTCCTGTTTAAAAGAAATTCTACACAAATAAAAAATGTTTAGGGGAATTCTAAAAAAAAGTTTCAAAATTTTGTTTGTATTTTTTAATACCAAATTTGTTAGTGTTTTCCAAAAAATGTTAAAAAGTTCCAAAAAAATCCATGTTCAAAATCGTGTCCACTCTTTTTTAAAATTGTTTGTGTTCAAACATTCTAAGCAATTTTGAAAGACATGGACATTTTTTTAAATGATTTTTTTTGTATTTTATGAACAAAATTTAAAAATGTGAATATCTTTTGAATTTCAGGATTATTTTTAAAAAGAGCGAGCATTTTTTGAAAAAAAAACAAAAAAAATTGTAAGAGAAACAAAAACGAACGAAAATTTTAAAAATATAGTGGAAAAATGACCGAGATGGGCTGGCCCAGCTAAACTGAAGCTTCCCCGAACTGAAGAAGAAGAAAAGGAAAAGAACCGACGTAAATAGGCACGAGTGTCAATATGTTCTAATTGATTAGTGTAATTCTCTTTGAACTTAGTGGCTATGAGTTCAATTCACGTTGCTGACACTCTTTTGAAGTTTAAAAGGAATGAGAGAAAAAAAATTGAAGGCATCATGTACGGGCGGTATGTACACTGGCATATCAGCATGCATGTCGTATTTTTTAAAAAATTATTCTTTTATTATGAAGGGGTATAGAAATGCCAGCCAACGATGTGTTTTGGAGATGTACCGAACCACTAATACTATGTTATCAAGTCTTATTTCAATTCCAGCGTATCACGTATATTTACCACTGTCCGGATTGTTGAATATATGGTTTGTGCATGTATATTGTATAGTCCGGCCCACCTCCTAATCATTGTATAGTTGAGATTGTGGCCCACCTTGTATTCCATATATACGTGCGCTATGCACCGATCAATACATCGAGTTGCATTTCCAAAATATTCATTTCCAACATGGCATCACACCTACGATCCTAACCCTAACTCCTGCCGCCGCCGCCGCGATCCCATCGCCGCCGCCACCCGCCGCCGCCGCCACTTCGTGCCGCCGCGCCGCCGCCCCCCTGTGTGCCGCCGCCGCCTCGCGCTTCCGCCCGCCACCCGCAGCGCCGTCATCCGCGCCGCGCCGCAATCCCTCCCGCCGCGCCGCTTCACCACGCGTCGCGCCCTCCCCTCTCGTGATGGGGAACGTAGCAGAATTTTAAAATTTTCTACGCATCATCAAGATCTATCTATGGAGTCATCTAGCAACGAGGGAGAGAGGAGTGCATCTACATACCCTTGTAGATCACGAGCGGAAGCGTTCAAGAGAATGGGGTTGATGGAGTCGTACTCGTCATGATCCAAATCACCGAAGATCCTAGCGCCGAACGGACGGCACCTCCGCGTTCAACACACGTACGGAGCGAGGATGTCTCCCGCGCCTTGATCCAGCAAGGAGGAGGGAGAGGTTGAGGAAGAGGGCTCCAACAGCAGCACGACGGCGTGGTGGTGGTGAAGCTGCAGTACTCCGGCAGGGCTTCGCCAAGCTCTTATGGAGGAGGAGATGTGTTGGGGAGTGGAGGGGCTGCGCCTTGGATGTTGTATGCAGCCCTCCCCTCAGCCCTCTATTTATAGGGGAAGGGGGAAGGGGGGCGGCCCCCTCTAGATGAGATCTAGAGGGGGTCGGCGGCCAAGGGGAGGGGGGCTTGCCCCCCAAGCAAGGGGGCGCCCCCCCTTAGGGTTTCCCTCAAACCCTAGGCGCATGGGCCCTAGGGGGGTGTGGCACCCCAGCCCACTTGGGCTGGTTCCCTTCTCCATACAGCCCATAAGTCCCCCCCCGGAAGAGGTGGACCCTCCCGGTGGACCCCCGGAACCCCTCCGGTGGCCCCGGTACAATACCGATATGCCCCCGAATTTTTTCGGCGATCGTATGACAACTTTCCATATATAAATCTTTACCTCCGGACCATTCTGGAACTCCTCGTGACGTCCGGGATCTCATCCGGGACTCCGAACAACATTCGGTAATCACATACAAGTCTTCCTAACAACCCTAGCGTCACCGAACCTTAAGTGTGTAGACCCTACGGGTTCGGGAGACATGTAGACATGACCGAGATGACTCTCCGGTCAATAACCAACAGTGGGATCTGGATACCCATGTTGGCTCCCACATGCTCCATGATGATCTCATCGGATGAACCACGATGTCGAGGATTCAATCAATCCGTATACAATTCCCTTTGTCAATCGGTATGTTACTTGCTCGAGACTCGATCGTTGGTATCCCAATACCTTGTTCAGTCTCGTTACCGGCAAGTCACTTTACTCGTATCGTAATGCATGATCCCGTGATCAACCACTTGATCACAATGAGCTCATTATGATGATGCATTACCGAGTGGGCCCAGAGATACCTCTCCGTCATACGGAGTGACAAATCCCAGTCTCGATTCGTGCCAACCCAACAGACACTTCTGGAGATACCTGTAATGTACCTTTATAGTCACCCAGTTACGTTGTGATGTTTGGCACACCCAAGGCACTCCTACGGTATCCGGGAGTTGCACAATCTCATGGTCTAAGGAAATGATACTTGACATTCACAAAAGCTACAGCAAACGAACTATACGATCTTTGAGCTATGCTTAGGATTGGGTCTTGTCCATCACATCATTCTCCTAATGATGTGATCCTGTTATCAATGACATCCAATGTCCATAGTCAGGAAACCATGACTATCTTTTGATCAACGAGCTGGTTAACTAGAGGCTCACTAGGGACGTGTTGTGGTCTATGTATTCACACATGTATTACGATTTCCGGATAAGACAATTATAGCATGAACGATAGACAATTATCATGAACAAAGAAATATAATAATAACCATTTTATTATTGCCTCTAGGGCATATTTCCAATAGTCTCCCACTTGCACTAGAGTCAATATTCTAGTTACATTGTGATGAATCGAACACCCATGCAGTTCTGGTGTTGATCATGTTTTGCTCTAGGGAGAGGTTTAGTCAACGGATCTGCTACATTCAGGTCTGTATGTACTTTACAAATCTCTATGTCTCCATTTTGAACACTTTCACGAATGGAGTTGAAGCGACGCTTGATATGCCTGGTCTTCCTGTGAAACCTGGGCTCCTTGGCAAGGGCAATGGCTCCAGTGTTGTCACATAAGAGAGTCATCGAGCCCGACGCATTGGGTATGACTCCTAAGTCTGTAATGAACTCCTTCACCCAGACTGCTTCTTGTGCTGCCTCCGAGGCTGCCATGTACTCCGCTTCACATGTAGATCCCGCCACAACACTTTGCTTGCAACTGCACCAGCTTACTGCCCCACCATTCAAAATATACACGTATCTGGTTTGTGACTTAGAGTCATCCAGATCTGTGTCAAAGCTAGCATCGACGTAACCCTTTACGACAAGCTCTCCGTCACCTCCATAAACGAGAAACATTTCCTTGGTCCTTTTCAGGTACTTCAGGATATTCTTGACCGTTGTCCAGTGTTCCATGCCGAGATTACTTTGGTACCTTCCTACAAAACTTACGGCAAGGTTTACATCAGGTCTGGTACACAGCATAGCATACATGATAGACCCTATGGCCGAGGCATAGGGGACGACACTCATCTTTTCTCTATCTTCTGCCGTGGTCGGGCATTGAGCCGTGCTCAATCTCGTACCTTGCAATACAGGCAAGAACCCCTTGTTTGACTGATCCATTTTGAACTTCTTCAATATATTGTCAAGGTACGTACTCTGTGAAAGACCAATGAGGCGTCTCGATCTATCTCTATAGATCTTGATGCCTAATATATAAGCAGCTTCTCCAAGGTCCTTCATTGAAAAACACTTATTCAAGTAGGGCTTTATGCTTTCCAAGAATTCTATATCATTTCCCATCAATAGTATGTCATCCACATACAGTATGAGAAATGCTACAGAGCTCCCACTCACTTTCTTGTAAATGCAGGCTTCTCCATAAGTCTGCATAAACCCAAACGCTTTGATCATCTCATCAAAACGAATGTTCCAACTCCGAGATGCTTGCACCAGCCCATAAATCGAGCGTTGGAGCTTGCACACCTTGTCAGCATTCTTAGGACCGACAAAACCTTCCGGCTGCATCATATACAATTCTTCCTTAAGGAAACCATTAAGGAATGCCGTTTTGACGTCCATTTGCCATATCTCATAATCATAGAATGCGACAATTGCTAACATGATTCAGACGGACTTCAGCTTCGCTACGGGTGAGAAAGTCTCATCGTAGTCAACCCCTTGAACTTGTCGATAAGCCTTAGCAACAAGCCGAGCTTTATAGATGGTCACATTACCATCCGCGTTTGTCATCTTCTTAAAGATCCATTTATTTTCTATGGCTCGCCGATCATCGGGCAAGTCAGTCGAAGTCCATACTTCGTTTTCATACATGGATCCTATCTCGGATATCATGGCTTTCCAGCCATTTGTCGGAATCCGGGCCCGCCATCGCTTCTTCATAGTTCGAAGGTTCACCGTTATCTAACAACATGATTTCCAAGACAGGGTTGCCGTACCACTCTGGTGCGGAACGTGTCCTCGTGGACCTACGAAGTTCAGTAGCAACTTGATCTGAAGTTTCATGATCATCATCATCAACTTCCTCTCTAGTCGGTGCAGGCACCTCAGGAACATTTTCTTGAGCCGCGCTACTTACCGGTTCAAGAGGTAATACTTCATCAAGTTCTACTTTCCTCCCACTTATTTCTTTCGAGAGAAACTCTTTCTCTAGAAAGGACCCATTCTTGGCAACAAAGATCTTGCCTTCGGATCTGAGGTAGAAGGTATACCCAACAGTTTCTTTAGGGTATCCTATGAAGACGCATTTTTCCGACTTGGGTTCGAGCTTTTCAGGTTGAAGTTTCTTGACATAAGCATCGCATCCCCAAACTTTTAGAAACGACAGCTTAGGTTTCTTTCCAAACCATAATTCATACGGTGTCATCTCAACGGATTTTGATGGAGCCCTATTTAAAGTGAATGCGGCAGTCTCTAAAGCATAGCCCCAAAATGATAGCGGTAAATCGGTAAGAGACATCATAGATCACACCATATCCAATAGAGTGCGATTACGACATTCGGACACACCATTACGCTGAGGTGTTCCAGGCGGCGTGAGTTGTGAAACTATTCCACATTTTCTTAAGTGTGTGCCAAATTCGTGACTCAAGTATTCTCCTCCATGATCTGATCGCAAAAACTTGATTTTTCTGTCACGTTGATTCTCAACCTCACTCTGAAATTCCTTGAACTTTTCAAAGGTCTTAGACTTGTGTTTCATTAAGTAGACATACCCATATCTACTCAAGTCATCAGTAAGGGTGAGAACATAACGATAGCCACCGCGAGCCTCAACACTCATTGGACCGCACACATCAGTATGTATGATTTCCAATAAGTTGGTTGCTCGCTCCATTGTTCCTGAGAACGGAGTCTTGGTCATTTTACCCATGAGGCATGGTTCGCACATGTCAAATGATTCGTAATCAAGAGACTCTAAAAGTCCATCTGCATGGAGCTTCTTCATGCGTTTGACACCTATGTGACCAAGGCGGCAGTGCCACAAGTATGTGGGACTATCATTATCAACCTTACATCTTTTGGTATTCACACTATGAATATGTGTAGCATTACGCTCGAGATTCATTAAGAATAAACCATTCACCATCGGAGCATGACCATAAAACATATCTCTCATATAAATAGAACAACCATTATTCTCGGATTTAAATGAGTAGCCATCTCGAATTAAACGAGATCCTGATACAATGTTCATGCTCAAAGCTGGCACTAAATAACAATTATTGAGGTTTAAAACTAATCCCGTAGGTAAATGTAGAGGTAGCGTGCCGACGGCGATCACATCGACCTCGGAACCATTCCCGACGTGCATCGTCACCTCGTCCTTCGCTAGTCTCCGTTTATTCCGCAGCTCCTATTTTGAGTTACAAATATGAGCAACCGCACCGGTATCAAATACCCAGGAGCTACTACGAGTACTGGTAAGGTACACATCAATTACATGTATATCACATATACCTTTAGTGTTGTCGGCCTTCTTGTCTGCTAAGTACTTGGGGCAGTTCCGCTTCCAGTGACCACTTCCCTTGCAATAAAAGCACTCAGTCTCGGGCTTGGGTCCATTCTTTGGCTTCTTCCCGACAGCTTGCTTATCGGGTGCGGCAACTCCCTTGCCGTCCTTCTTGAAATTCTTTTTACCCTTGCCTTTCTTGAACTTAGTAGTTTTATTCACCATCAACACTTGATGTTCTTTTTTGACTTCTACCTCTGCTGATTTCAGCATTGAATATACCTCAGGAATGGTCTTTTCCATCCCCTGCATATTGAAGTTCATCACAAAGCTCTTGTAGCTCGGTGGAAGCGACTAAAGGATTCTGTCAATGACCGCGTCATCCGGGAGATTAACTCCCAACTGAGTCAAGCGGTTATGCAACCCAGACATTGTGAGTATGTGCTCGCTGACAGAACTATTTTCCTCCATCTTACAGCTGAAGAACTTGTCGGAGACTTCATATCTCTCGACCCGGGCATGAGCTTGAAAAACCATTTTCAGCTCTTCGAACATCTCATATGCTCTGTGTCTCTCAAAACGCTTTTGGAGCCCTGGTTCTAAGCTGTAAAGCATGCTGCACTGAACGAGGGAGTAATCATCAACACGTGCCTGCCAAGCGTTCATAACGTCTTGGTTCTGTGGGACGGGTGCGTCACCTAGCGGTGCTTCTAGGACATAATCTTTCTTGGCAGCTATGAGGATGATCCTCAGGTTCCGGACCCAGTCCGTATAGTTGTTGCCATCGTCTTTCAGCTTGGTTTTCTCTAGGAACGCGTTGAAGTTGAGGACAACGTGGGCAATTTGATCTACAAGACATATTGTAAAGATTTTAGACTAAGTTCATGATAATTAAGTTCATCTAATCAAATTACTCAATGAACTCCCACTCATATAGACATCCCTCTAGTCATCTAAGTGAAACATGATCCGAGTCAACTAGGCCGTGTCCGATCATCACGTGAGACGGACTAGTCAACATCGGTGAACATCTTCATGTTGATCGTATCTTCTATACGACTCATGCTCAACCTTTCGGTCTTATGTGTTCCAAGGCCATGTCTGTACATGCTAGGCTCGTCAAGTCAACCTAAGTGTATTGCGTGTGTAAATCTGGCTTACACCCGTTGTATTCGAACATTAGAATCTATCACACCCGATCATCACGTGGTGCTTCGAAACAACGAACCTTCGCAATGATGCACAATTAGGGGGAATACTTTCTTGAAATTAATTTGAGGGATCATCTTATTTAAGCTACCGTCGTTCTAAGCAAATAAGATGTAAAACATGATAAACATCACATGCAATCAAATAGTGACATGATATGGCCAATATCATTTGCTCCTTTGATCTCCATCTTCGGTGCTCCATGATCATCGTTGTCACCGGCATGACACCATGATCTCCATCATCATGATCTCCATCATCGTATCTTCTTGAAGTTGTCACGTCATCTATTACTACTACTACTATGGCTAACGCTTTATCAATAAAGTAAAGTAAATACATGACGTTCATGTTGACACGCAGGTCATAAATAAATAAAGACAACTCCTATGGCTCCTGCCGGTTGTCATACTCATCGACATGCAAGTCGTGATTCCTATTACAAGAACATGATCATCTCATACATCACATATATCATTCATCACATCCTTTGGCCATATCACATCACAAAGCACTTGCTGCAAAAACAAGTTAGACGTCCTCTAATTGTTGTTGCAAGTTTTTTACGTGGTTGCTATAGGATTCTAGCAAGAACGTTTCTTACCTACGCCAAAACCACAACGTGAATTGCCAATTTCTATTTACCCTTCATAAGGACCCTGTTCATCGAATCCGATCCGACTAAAGTGGGAGAGACAGACACCCGCCAGCCACCTTATGCAACTAGTGCATGTCAGTCGGTGGAACCGGTCTCACGTAAGCCTACGTGTAAGGTTGGTCTGGGCCGCTTCATCCCACGATGCCGCCGAATCAAGATAAGACTAGTAACGGCAAGATAATTGACAATATCGATGCCCACAACTACTTTGTGTTCTACTCGTGCATAGTAACTACGCATAGACCTAGCTCTGATACCACTGATGGGGAACGTAGAAGAATTTTAAAATTTTCTACGCATCACCAAGATCAATCTATGGAGTCATCTAGCAACGAGGGAGAGAGGAGTGCATCTACATACCCTTGCAGATCACGAGCGGAAGCGTTCAAGAGAACGGGGTTGATGGAGTCGTACTCGTCGTGATCCAAATCACCGAAGATCCTAGCGCCGAACGGACGGCACCTCCGCGTTCAACACACGTACGGAGCGAGGATGTCTCCTGCGCCTTGATCCAGCAAGGAGGAGGGAGAGGTTGAGGAATAAGGCTCCAACAGCAGCACGACGGCGTGGTGGTGGTGAAGCTGCAGTACTCCGGCAGGGCTTCGCCAAGCTCTTATGAAGGAGGAGATGTGTTGGGGAGGGGAGGGGCTGCGCCTTGGATGTTGTATGCATCCCTCCCCTCACCCCTCTATTTATAGGGGAAGGGGGAAGGGGGGCGGCCCCCTCTAGATGAGATCTAGAGGGGGGGCGGCGGCCAAGGGGAGGGGGGCTTGCCCCCCAGGCAAGGGGGCGCCCCCCTTAGGGTTTCCCCCAAACCCTAGGCGCATGGGCCCTAGGGGGGTGTGGCACCCCAGCCCACTTGGGCTGGTTCCCTTCTCCATACAGCCCATAAGGCCCCCCAGAAGAGGTGGACCCTCCTGGTGGACCCCCGGAACCCCTCCGGTGGCCCCGGTACAATACCGATATGCCCCCGAATTTTTTCGGCGACCGTATGACAACTTCCCATATATAAATCTTTACCTCCGGACCATTCCGGAACTCCTCGTGACGTTCGGGATCTCATCCGGGACTCCGAACAACATTCGGTAATCACATACAAGTCTTCCTAACAATCCTAGCATCACCGAACCTTAAGTGTGTAGACCCTACGGGTTCGGGAGACATGTAGACATGACCGAGATGACTCTCCGGTTAATAACCAACAATGGGACCTGGATACCCATGTTGGCTCCCACCTGCTCCACGATGATCTCATCGGATGAACCACGATGTCGAGGATTCAATCAATCCGTATACAATTCCCTTTGTCAATCGGTACGTTACTTGCTCGAGACTCGATCGTCGGTATCCCAATACCTTGTTCAGTCTCGTTACCGGCAAGTCACTTTACTTGTACCGTAATGCTTGATCCCGTGATCAACCACTTGATCACATTGAGCTCATTATGATGATGCATTACCGAGTGGGCCCAGAGATACCTCTCCGTCATACGGATTGACAAATCCCAGTCTCGATTCGTGCCAACCCAACAGACACTTTCGAAGATACCTGTAATGTACCTTTATAGTCACCCAGTTACGTTGTGATGTTTGGCACACCCAAGGCACTCCTACGGTATCCGGGAGTTGCACAATCTCATGGTCTAAGGAAATGATACTTGACATTCAGAAAAGCTACAGCAAACGAACTATACGATCTTTGAGCTATGCTTAGGATTGGGACTTGTCCATCACTTCATTCTCCTAATGATGTGATCCCGTTATCAATGACACCCAATG
This sequence comes from Triticum aestivum, assembly GCF_018294505.1. Taxonomy (NCBI): domain Eukaryota; kingdom Viridiplantae; phylum Streptophyta; class Magnoliopsida; order Poales; family Poaceae; genus Triticum; species Triticum aestivum. The sequence continues at coordinate 433,862,939 of NC_057812.1, forward strand.
TCCATAGTTAGGAAACCATGACTATCTTTTGATCAACGAGCTAGTTAACTAGAGGCTCACTAGGGACATGTTGTGGTCTATGTATTCACACATGTATTACAATTTCCGGATAAGACAATTATAGCATGAACAATAGACAATTATAACAAAGAAATATAATAATAACCATTTTATTATTGCCTATAGGGCATATTTCCAACATCTCGACCATGGCCTCCCCGGGTTCCACCGGTATCACCCGCAGCCGCCGCACCAACCCCTTCGACGGCCCCGGTCCCGTTGTCATCCGTGATCTCAATATCCTCGCTCGGGTTCCCGTCGTCCTCGATCAACTCACCTCCACATACTATGCCTGGAAGACGTACTTCTTGTTGGAAATATGCCCTAGAGGCAATAATAAAAGCATTATTATTATATTTCCTTGTTCATGATAATTGTCTTTATTCATGCTATAATTGTGTTATCCGGAAATCGTAATACATGTGTGAATAACAGACATCAACATGTCCCTAGTGAGCCTCTAGTTGACTAGCTCGTTGATCAACAGATAGTCATGGTTTCCTGACTATGGACACTGGATGTCATTGATAACGAGATCACATCATTAGGAGAATGATGTGATGGACAAGACCCAATCCTAAACATAGCACAAGATCGTATAGTTCGTTTGCTAGAGTTTTCCAATGTCAAGTATCTTTTCCTTAGACCATGAGATCGTGTAACTCCCGGATACCGTAGGAGTGCTTCGGGTATGCCAAACGTCACAACGTAACTGGGTGACTATAAAGGCAGACTACGGGTATCTCCGAAAGTGTCTGTTGGGTGACATGGATCAAGACTGGGATTTGTCACTCCGTATGACGGAGAGGTATCACTGGACCCACTCGGTAATGCATCATCATAATGAGCTCAGAGTGACCAAGTGTCTGGTCACGGGATCATGCATTACGGTACGAGTAAAGTGACTTGCCGGTAACGAGATTGAACGAGGTATTGGGATACCGACGATCGAATCTCGGGCAAGTAACATATCGATAGACAAAGGGAATAGCGTACGGGGTTGATAGAATCCTCGACATCGTGGTTCATCCGATGAGATCGTCGTGGAGCATGTGGGAGCCAACATGGGTATCCAGATCCTGCTGTTGGTTATTGACCGGAGAGTCGTCTCGGTCATGTCTGCTTGTCTCCCGAACCCGTAGGGTCTACACACTTAAGGTTCAGTTATGCTAGGGTTGTAGGGATATGTATATGCAGTAACCCGAATGTTGTTCGGAGTCCCGGATGAGATCCCGGACGTCACGAGGAGTTCCGGAATGGTCCGGAGGTAAAGATTTATATATGGGAAGTCCTGTTTCGGGCATCGGGACAAGTTTCGGGGTTATCGGTATTGTACCGGCACCACCGGAAGGGTCCCGGGGGTCCACCGGGTGGGTCCACCTGTCCCGGGGGGCCACATGGGCTGTAGGGGGTGCGCCTTGGCCTACATGGGCCAAGGGCACCAGCCCCACATAGGCCCATGCGCCTAGGGTTTGAGGGGAAAGAGTCCTAGGAGGGGAAGGCACCTCCTAGGTGCCTTGGGGGGAGGGAAACCCCCCTTGGCCGCCGCACCCCCTAGGAGATTGGATCTCCTAGGGCCGGCCACCCCCCCTTGGCCCTCCTATATATAGTGGGGGGAGAGGAGGGACTTCATACCTGAACGCCTTGGCCTTTGGTTGCCTCCTTCTCCCTCCCCAACACCTCCTCCACATCCATAGTGCTTAGCGAAGCTCTGCCGGAGTACTGCAGCTCCATCAACACCACGCCGTCGTGCTGCTGCTGGTGCCATCTCCTTCAACCTCTCCCTCCCTCCCTTGCTGGATCAAGAAGGAGGAGACGTGGCTGTTCCGTACGTGTGTTGAACGCGGAGGTGCCGTCCGTTCGGCGCTGGTCATCGGTGATTTGTATCACGTCGAGTACGACTACATCATCACCGTTCTTTTGAACGCTTCCGCTCGCGATATACAAAGGTATGTAGATGCATCTAATCACTCGTTGCTAGATGAACTCCTAGATGATCTTGGTGAAACGAGTAGGAAAATTTTTGTTTTTTGCAACGTTCTCCAACAGTGGCATCATGAGCTAGGTCTATGCGTAGTTCTTCTTGCGCGAGTAGAACACAATTTGTTGTGGGCGTAGATTTGTCAACTTTCTTGCCGTTACTAGTCCTTTCTTGCTTCAGCGGTATTGTGGGATGAAGCGGCCCGGACTAACCTTACACATACGCTTACGTGAGACCGGTTCCACCGACTAACATGCACTAGTTGCATAAGGTGGCTGGCGGGTGTCTGTCTCTCCTACTTTAGTTGGAGCGGAATCGATGAACAGGGTCCTTATGAAGGGTAAATAGAAGTTGACAAATCACGTTGTGGCTTTAACGTAGGTAAGAAAACGTTCTTGCTAGAACCCTAATTCAGCCACGTAAAACTTGCAACAACAATTAGAGGACGTCTAACTTGTTTTTGCAGCAAGTGGTTTGTGATATGATATGGCCAAAGTTGTGATGAATGATGAATGATCTATATGTGATGTATGAGATGTTCATGCTATTGTAATAGGAATCACGACTTGCATGTCGATGAGTATGACAACCGGCAGGAGCCATAGGAGTTGTCTTTATTCTTTTAATGACCTGCGTGTCATCGAGAAACGCCATGTAAATTACTTTACTTTATTGCTAAACGCGTTAGCCATAGTAGTAGAAGTAATAGTTGGCGAGCAACTTCATGGAGACACGATGATGGAGATCATGGTGTCAAGCCGGTGACAAGATGATCATGGAGCCCCAAGATGGAGATCAATGGAGCTATGTGATATTGGCCATATCATGTCACGTTTATTATTTGATTGCATGTGATGTTTATCATGTTTTGCATCTTGTTTACTTAGAATGACGGTAGTAAATAAGATGATCCCTCACAATAAATTCAAGAAGTGTTCCCCCTAACTATGCACCGTTGCGACAGTTTGCTGTTTCAAAACACCACGTGATGATCGGGTGTTTTATTCAGACGTTCACATACAACGGGTGTAAGACAGATTTACACATGCAAACACTTAGGTTGACTTGACGAGCCTAGCATGTACAGACATGGCCTCGGAACACAGAAGACCGAAAGGTCGAGCATGAGTCGTATAGAAGATACGATCAACATGAAGATGTTCACCGATGTTGACTAGTCCGTCTCACGTGATGATCGGACACGGTCTAGTTTAACTCGGATCATGTAATACTTAGATGACTAGAGGGATGTCTAATCTAAGTGGGAGTTCACTAATAATTTGATTAGTTGAACTTAATTATCATGAACTTAGTCTAAATATTTTACAATATGTCTTGTAGATTAAATGGCCAACGTAGTCCTCAACTTCAACGCGTTCCTAGAGAAAACCAAGCTGAAAGACGATGGCAGCAACTATACGGACTGGGTCTGGAACCTGAGGATCATCCTCATAGCTGCCAAGAAAGATTATGTCCTACAAGCACCGCTTGGTGACGCACCCGTTCTCCCTGCAGAACAAGATGTTATGAACGCTTGGCAGGCACGTTTCGATGACTACTCCCTCGTTCAGTGCGGCATGCTTTACAGCCTAGAGCCGGGGCTCCAAAAGCGTTTTGAGAGACATGGAGCATATGAGATGTTCGAAGAGCTGAAAATGGTTTTCCAAGCTCATGCCCGGGTCGAGAGATATGAAGTCTCTGACAAATTCTTCAGCTATAAGATGGAGGAAAATAGTTCTGTCAGTGAGCACATACTCACTATGTCTGGGTTGCATAACCGCTTGACTCAGCTGGGAGTTAATCTCCCGGATGATGCAGTCATTGACAGAATCCTCCAGTCGCTTCCACCAAGCTACAAGAGCTTTGTGATGAACTTCAATATGCAGGGGATGGAAAAGACCATTCCTGAAGTATTTGCTATGCTGAAATCAGCAGAGGTAGAAGTCAGGAAGGAACATCAAGTGTTGATGGTCAATAAAACCACTAAGTTCAAGAAAGACAAGGGTAAAAAGAACTTCAAGAAGGACGGCAAGGAGGTTGCCGCGCCCGGCAAGCAAGCTGCCGGGAAGAAGCCAAAGAATGGACCCAAGCCCGAGACTGAGTGCTTTTATTGCAAGGGAAGCGGTCACTGGAAGCGGAACTGCCCTAAGTACTTAGCGGATAAGAAGGCCGGCAAAACGAAAGGTATATGTGATATACATGTAATTGATGTGTACCTTACTAGTGCCCGTAGTGGCTCCTGGGTATTTGATACCGGTGCAGTTGCTCACATTTGTAACTCAAAGCAGGGGCTGCGGAATAAGCGGAAACTGGCAAAGGACGAGGTGACGATGCGCGTCGGGAATGGTTCCAAGGTCAATGTGATCGCCGTCGGCACTCTACCTCTGCATCTCCCTTCGGGATTAGTTTTAAACCTTAATAATTGTTATTTAGTGCCAGCTTTGAGCATGAACATTGTATCGGGATCTCGTTTAATTCGAGATGGCTACTCTTTTAAATCTGAGAATAATGGTTGTTCCATTTTTATGAGAGATATGTTTTATGGTCATGCTCCTATGGTGAATGGTTTATTCTTTATGAATCTCGAACGTGATGCTACACATGTTCATAATGTGAGTACCAAAAGAAGTAAGGTTGATAATGATAGTCCCACATACTTGTGGCACTGCCGCCTTGGTCACATAGGTGTCAAACGCATGAAGAAGCTCCATGCTGATGGACTTTTAGAGTCTCTTGATTATGAATCATTTGACACGTGCGAACCATGCCTTATGGGTAAAATGACCAAGACTCTGTTCTCAGGAACAATGGAGCGAGCAACCGACTTATTGGAAATCATACATACTGATGTGTGCGGTCCGATGAGTGTTGAGGCTCGCGGTGGCTATCGTTATGTTCTCACTCTCACTGATGATTTAAGTAGGTATGGGTATATCTACTTAATGAAACACAAGTCTGAAACCTTTGAAAAGTTCAAGGAATTTCAGAGTGACGTTGAAAATCAATGTGACAGGAAAATCAAGTTTCTATGATCAGATCGTGGAGGAGAATACTTGAGTCACGAGTTTGGGGCACACTTAAGAAAATGTGGAATAGTTTCACAACTCACGCCGCCTGGAACACCTCAGCGTAATGGTGTGTCCGAACGTTGTAATCGCACTCTGTTAGATATGGTGCGATCTATGATGTCTCTTATCGATTTACCGCTTTCTTTTTGGGGCTATGCTTTAGAGACTGCCGCATTCACTTTAAATAGGGCTCCGTCGAAATCCGTTGAGACGACACCGTATGAATTATGGTTTGGGAAGAAACCTAAGCTGTCGTTTCTAAAAGTTTGGGGATGCGATGCTTATGTCAAGAAACTTCAACCTGAAAAGCTCGAACCCAAGTCGGAAAAATGCGTCTTCATAGGATACCCAAAAGAAACTATTGGGTACACCTTCTACCTCAGATCCGAAGGGAAGATCTTTGTTGCCAAGAATGGGTCCTTTCTGGAGAAAGAGTTTCTCTCGAAAGAAGTAAGTGGGAGGAAAGTAGAGCTTGATGAAGTATTACCTCTTGAACCAGAAAATGGCGCAACTCAAGAAAATGTTCCTGAGGTGCCTGCACCGATTGGAGAGGAAGTTAATGAAAATGATCAAGATACTTCTGATCAAGCCCCTACTGAAATTCGAAGGTCCACAAGGACACGATCCGCACCAGAGTGGTACGGCAACCCTGTCTTGGAAATCATGCTGTTAGACAATAGTGAACCTTCGAACTATGAAGAAGCGATGGCGGGCCCGGATTCCGACAAATGGCTGGAAGCCATGAAATCCGAGATAGGATCCATGTATGAAAACAAAGTATGGACTTTGACTGACTTGCCCGTTGAGCGGCGAGCCATAGAAAATAAATGGATCTTTAAGAGGAAGACAGACGCGGATGGTAATGTGACCATCTATAAAGCTCGGCTTGTCGCTAAGGGTTATCGACAAGTTCAAGGGGTTGACTACGATGAGACTTTCTCACCGGTAGCGAAGCTGAAGTCCGTCCGAATCATGTTAGCAATTGCCGCATTCTATGATTACGAAATATGGCAAATGGACGTCAAAACGGCATTCCTTAATGGTTTCCTTAAGGAAGAATTGTATATGATGCAGCCGGAAGGTTTTGTCGATCCTAAGAATGCTGACAAAGTGTGCAAGCTCCAACGCTCGATTTATGGGCTGGTGCAAGCATCTCGGAGTTGGAACATTCGCTTTGATGAGATGATCAAAGCATTTGGGTTTACACAGACTTATGGAGAAGCCTGCGTTTACAAGAAAGTGAGTGGGAGCTCTGTAGCATTTCTCATATTATATGTAGATGACATACTTTTGATGGGAAATGATATAGAACTCTTGGACAACATCAAGGCCTACTTGAATAAAAGTTTTTCAATGAAGGACCTTGGAGAAGCTGCTTATATATTAGGCATCAAAATCTATAGAGATAGATCGAGACGCCTCATAGGTCTTTCACAAAGCACATACCTTGATAAGATATTGAAGAAGTTCAATATGGATCAATCCAAGAAGGGGTTCTTGCCTGTGTTGCAAGGTATGAAATTGAGCTCAGCTCAATGTCCGACCACGGCAGAAGATATAGAAGAGATGAGCGTCATCCCCTATGCCTCAGCCATAGGTTCTATTATGTATGCCATGCTGTGTACCAGACCTGATGTAAACCTTGCCGTAAGTTTGGTAGGAAGGTACCAAAGTAATCCCGGCAAGGAACACTGGACAGCGGTCAAGAATATCCTGAAGTACCTGAAAAGGACTAAGGAAATGTTTCTCGTTTATGGAGGTGACGAAGAGCTCGTCGTAAAGGGTTACGTCGACGCTAGCTTCGACACAGATCTGGATGACTCTAAGTCACAAACCGGATACGTGTATATTTTGAATGGTGGGGCAGTAAGCTGGTGTAGTTGCAAGCAAAGCGTCGTGGCGGGATCTACATGTGAAGCGGAGTACATGGCAGCATCGGAGGCAGCACATGAAGCAATATGGGTGAAGGAGTTCATCACCGACCTAGGAGTCATACCCAATGCGTCGGGGCCGATCAAGCTCTTCTGTGACAACACTGGAGCTATTGCACTTGCCAAGGAGCCCAGGTTTCACAAGAAGACAAGGCACATCAAGCGTCGCTTCAACTCCATTCGTGAAAATGTTCAAGATGGAGACATAGAGATTTGTAAAGTACATACGGACCTGAATGTAGCAGATCCGTTTACTAAACCTCTCCCTAGAGCAAAACATGATCAACACCAGAATTCCATGGGTGTTCGATTCATCACAATGTAACTAGATTATTGACTCTAGTGCAAGTGGGAGACTGTTGGAAATATGCCCTAGAGGCAATAATAAAAGCATTATTATTATATTTCCTTGTTCATGATAATTGTCTTTATTCATGCTATAATTGTGTTATCCGGAAATCGTAATACATGTGTGAATAACAGACATCAACATGTCCCTAGTGAGCCTCTAGTTGACTAGCTCGTTGATCAACAGATAGTCATGGTTTCCTGACTATGGATACTGGATGTCATTGATAACGAGATCACATCATTAGGAGAATGATGTGATGGACAAGACCCAATCCTAAACATAGCACAAGATCGTATAGTTCGTTTGCTAGAGTTTTCCAATGTCAAGTATCTTTTCCTTAGACCATGAGATCGTGTAACTCCCGAATACCGTAGGAGTGCTTTGGGTATGCCAAACGTCACAACGTAACTGGGTGACTATAAAGGCAGATTACGGGTATCTCCGAAAGTGTCTGTTGGGTGACATGGATCAAGACTGGGATTTGTCACTCCGTATGACGGAGAGGTATCACTGGACCCACTCGGTAATGCATCATCATAATGAGCTCAGAGTGACCAAGTGTCTGGTCACGGGATCATGCATTACGGTACGAGTAAAGTGACTTGCCGGTAACGAGATTGAACGAGGTATTGGGATACCGACGATCGAATCTCGGGCAAGTAACATATCGATATACAAAGGGAATAGCGTACGGGGTTGATAGAATCCTCGACATCGTGGTTCATCCGATGAGATCGTCGTGGAGCATGTGGGAGCCAACATGGGTATCCAGATCCCGCTGTTGGTTATTGACCGGAGAGTCGTCTCGGTCATGTCTGCTTGTCTCCCGAACCCGTAGGGTCTACACACTTAAGGTTCAGTTACGCTAGGGTTGTAGGGATATGTATATGCAGTAACCCGAATGTTGTTCGGAGTCCCGGATGAGATCTCGGACGTCATGAGGAGTTCCGGAATGGTCCGGAGGTAAAGATTTATATATGGGAAGTCCTGTTTCGGGCATCGGGACAAGTTTCGGGGTTATCGGTATTGTACCGGCACCACCGGAAGGGTCCCGGGGGTCCACCGGGTGGGTCCACCTGTCCCGGGGGGCACATGGGCTGTAGGGGGTGCGCCTTGGCCTACATGGGCCAAGGGCACCAGCCCCACATAGGCCCATGCGCCTAGGGTTTGAGGGGAAAAGAGTCCTAGGAGGGGAAGGCACCTCCTAGGTGCCTTGGGGGGGAGGGAAACCCCCCTTGGCCGCCGCACCCCCTAGGAGATTGGATCTCCTAGGGCCGGCCACCCCCCCTTGGCCCTCCTATATATAGTGGGGGGAGAGGAGGGACTTCATACCTGAACGCCTTGGCCTTTGGTTGCCTCCTTCTCCCTCCCCAACACCTCCTCCACCTCCATAGTGCTTAGCGAAGTTCTGCCGGAGTACTGCAGCTCCATCAACACCACGCCGTCGTGCTGCTGCTGGTGCCATCTCCTTCAACCTCTCCTCCCTCCCTTGCTGGATCAAGAAGGAGGAGACGTGGCTGTTCCGTACGTGTGTTGAACGCGGAGGTGCCGTCCGTTCGGCGCTGGTCATCGGTGATTTGGATCACGTCGAGTACGACTACATCATCACCGTTCTTTTGAACGCTTCCGCTCGCGATCTACAAAGGTATGTAGATGCATCTAATCACTCGTTGCTAGATGAACTCCTAGATGATCTTGGTGAAACGAGTAGGAAATTTTTTGTTTTCTGCAACGTTCTCCAACACTTCTCCCTTGTGTTCCGTGAGTACAATCTCCGGGATCACATTGATGGCTCCGTGGACTCCTGCTTCATGGAGGACGATGAGGAGTGGACGTCCATTGATGCCACTCTTATCCGCTGGTTCTACACCACCATCTCGAAGGACCTCTTCCACACGGTGATCTCCGCCGATGATGACGCTCACGCCGTTTGGACTAAGCTCAACCGTCTCTTCACCGACAACGCGCTCCAACGCAAGGTTTTCTTGCACGGCGAGTTTTTTGGGTGCCAGCAGCTTGACTCATCGGTCGACGATTATTGCATGCTCCTCAAGAAGCTTGTCGACGAGCTCCGTGACCTCGGCGAGAAGGTCTCCGACGAGCTCCTCCTCAACACTCTCATCGCCGGCCTAAACGAAGACTTCGGGAACGCCGCCTCCAACATCCCTCTCATCACCAACCCGACCTTCCCCAAGATCGTCGCGTACCTGAAGCTGGAGGAGAAGAGGATGCGGATGTCGCGCGCCCGGGCTACCCATACGGCTCTCACCGCCGGAACCCGCGGCGGTGCGCCGCCCACCGCTCCGGCTCCCCCGCCGCGGCCCGCTCAGGGGCCCCTCCACGTGCATCCGCCGCCCGGGTTCCCATATCCCGCGCCGCCGCAGGCCCCTCCGCCGCCCCCCGTCGAGTAGGAGCAGCGCCGGGGCGGGCGTCGCGGCCGAGGTGGCCGCAAGCAGCAGCAGCCGCCGCCAGCTGCCCATGGCGGGGCGCCGCGCCAGCCGCAGCACCCGCTCCCGCCGGCGCCTTGGCAGGCCGGCCAGAACCCCTGGACGGGGGTTGTTCACGCATACTTCATGCCCATACCGCGCGCCCCCGTCCCCGGTGTTTTTGGCGCCCGCCCGGCCCCTCATCAGGCTCTGTACGCGGCCCCTCAGGCGTATCCGCCGGCGCCGCTCTACGGCCCCTCGGCGGCCTATGGGCTGCCTCCGGCCGGTGGGCTCGTGGCGCCGCCGCCACAGCCTCTGCCGTCGGCCCCGGCCCTCCCGCCGGCACCATGGGACCCCGCGCTGCTAGCGGCCCTCCACACCGCCCCCACGCCACAGCAGTACACCCGCGGTGGCGACTGGTACATGGACACCGGAGCCACGACTTACATGACCGCCAACCCCGGTAACCTTCTTATCGCTCACCCTGTTCACACTGCTGCTCGCATTACCGTGGGCGACGGTTCTTCCATGCCCATCACTCATGTCGGCCATGCTGCTTTTCCTTCTAACTCTGTTCCACCCAAAAGGAAGGCGGAGCCCGCACTTTTATAGCTGCCCACCCTGTTTTCGCAGCAAAACCCCCCACTCTTCTTCCATCTCGCCGCTCTCCACCCAATTCACATCCTTTTATCCTACCTTCCCTCTCACATCGACGCTTGGAACCGGAGCATAGCCTGCCGGAGTTGGAGGTGGTGGAGGTGCAGGAGGATCCGAGCATCATGTTAGGCCTGAAGATCAACTCGGCGATGCGGCAAAATTGTCGTGTCAAAGTGAAGGCCACAAAGAAGGAGAAGCTCAAGAAGCAAAAGACCGGTGGAGGGCATGCTGGTGGCGGACGTGGCGGTGGGCGTGCTGGTCGCGAACGAGATGGAGGTCGGGGCTCGTGCCGCGGTGCCCCGATAGTGTCGCCCACCGTACATACGCCGCCATGGCTGAAGCATTACAAGGCTCAGTACTTGTACGCTGCCAAGCAGCTTGGTAGGAAGTCCACGACAACATCGTAGTGCAAGTGCCTTACATCACCGACGTAAACGCGGCGCCGCTGCTCTTCTCGGAGTTTTCTTCGCCTCGGCTTGTCCGGATGCGAATGGCGGGCGGGGAGCAGATGAATGCCCGGACTTTACTTGAATTTCAAAATGTCATTTACTGGCAGGCATAGATAAAACTGCATTAGATGGCTGGTTCTCGCATCAGCGTTTGCGGACTGGTCCTTCATTTACGGACAGATGCTGGAGCGATGCCCTTATTATTATTCCTTGCGCACAGCTTCAATTGGTGTATATCATTGGTTTGCAAATAAGTTCTGGTCAAGCAACGACGCATGAATAAGAGTAGAATGAACTCTTGATCCGGTGCTCCCCGGAGAAAGAAGGACATCTCAAGAAATAAAAATGCTATGCCACGTTCCATTCCACCACCACTGCCGCCCGGCGATTTGTTTAATGCTCCCCCCGGCCGCGCCGCGCTGTGCGTCACTGGAAAGATAAAGATGGCCCGGTGGCCTGTGGAGGGTGGCTCCCCACCTCGTTGCGCAATGAATGGTGATGATGCGGCTCTCCTTTACTCTTCTTCCTCCACCAGACCACCACTTCCATCCTCTGCTCTGGTGGTTTCCTGTTCCGTTCCGGGAGAGTTCTTCTTTGACAGGGAGCGGCGGCCGCCATGGCGAAGGAGACCGAGTACTACGACGCGCTCGGCGTCAGCCCCGCCGCCTCGGACGACGAGATCCGCAAGGCCTACTACATCAAGGTCCCCCTTTTACCTGCCTGCCTAGCGCATTGTTGTCGCTTTCCGCTAGCTTGCTGATTTGGAGGTTTTGTTTCCTGTCTTGTCTTCAGGCGAGGCAGGTGCATCCTGACAAAAACCCCGACGATCCGCAGGCGTCCGACAAGTTTCAGGTTCTTGCTACGTCTGGCTCGACTCAACTCGATATTGTAGCAGGATCGGTTGCTTTGATTTCTTTAGTGGGTGGGTGTTGAGCTTCTTGTTGTTATGGTGCTATATATGTAGGCTCTTGGAGAGGCCTACCAGGTCCTGAGTGACCCTTTGCAGAGAAAGGCCTACGACGGCTATGGCAAGACCAGCATATCCAGGTGTCTGCCTGCCCCAGTTGATCCAACCCCAGATGAAACACAGCTCGGAAGCAGCAATTCAAGCTTCACTCTGACAACATTTTTCTGCTTTTCAGGGACAACATTCTAGATGGTGCTCTGGTCTTCACCCTCCTGTTCGGGAGCGAGCTGTTCGAGGACTACATTGGGCATCTTGCAATGGCAACCATGGCTTCCTCAGAGATGGCCAGCGGCGACAACGGCAGCGCCGAGAAGCTCCAGGACAGGCTCAAGGTAGGCACATACGTATCTGTGGTAGACGCCCACTGTTTTGCCCAAACCATTTTGTATCCCACTCTGAAAAACACTGCTCTGATGAAGGGTGTACAAAGGGAACGAGAAGAGAAGCTAGCTAGATTCCTCAATAAATTCCTCTCGCAGTATGTGAGTGGTGACACGGAAGGATTCGCTCATCGTGCCGAATCTGAGGCGAAAAGGCTTTCCAGCACTTGTCAGTATGATGATCCATACAAACTACAGTTGTGTTCTTCTCTTGATGGGTTTCATCTGAATCTTTGTGAAATGCTTTGCTGCTCACAGCATACGCACTGGACATTCGTCGCACCATCGGATACGTTTACTCCCGACAAGCCGCCAAGGAGCTCGGCAAGAAGGCCATGTACCTGGGAGTTCCATTCCTGACCGAGTGGGTGAGGAACAAGGGCCACCTCTGGAGATCACAGATCACGGCAGCCAAAGGTGAAAACTTCCCCAATTGTTGCCATGGCTGTGATGGTTGAAGTTGCCGACTGATTAAGGGGCGAAAAGAACAATGCAGGAGCTCTGCAGCTGCTGCAGCTGCAAGAGGAGGCGTGCCGGCAGAGCGCCAAGGACGGCGGCGCTGCCACCGAGAAGGACGTCGACATGCAGATGAGAATGAACAAGGACCTGATGATGAGTTCAATTTGGAAGCTCAACGTTGTGGATATTGAAGTCACGCTCCTACATGTCTGTGAAATGGTATGTGCGTCTTCCTTACTGAAATACTCCCATATTAATCTGTTACTAGTAGTACAACAATATGATTTGACAAGTTTTTGACTTCTTCACAGGTGCTGCATGAAAATAATGTCAAGAAAGAGGATCTCAAGGCCCGTGCAATGGCCTTGAGAAATCTCGGAAAAATATTTCAGGTACATTTGTTTCACGTTTTCTTTCCGATAATTCCTGTGCTACATGTGTAAATAAACAAACCTGAATTAAGTATATTTCATTTCATAAATTCCATCTTTGATCAACTTGAATGAGAATAGAGGGAAAAGGAGGCATTACCAGGGCCATCAAAGCCAACCATTCTCGACGATGACAGCAGCTCTGATGAAAGTTCAGACGAGGAGGCATCACAGACAGTGACATATCGGACTCCCGCGCTTACTCAGGCAATTTTTCAACAACCATACAAACATATGTATACGTTGCACATTCAAATATGTTTAGTGAGATAAGTTCAAAAATGTTGTTGTACAGGGAATTGGCAGGCTATTTAGATGCTTATGCAACCCTGCATATGATGTTGACGATGACTTCGAACCCCGGAAATGAAGCAGGGACACTACGAAACCTTTCGAAGATACCCGAGTTATACCAGATATATGATTCAGAACAGCTGGGGTCATGCACCACCATCCTTCAGTTACCTGAAGGGTATGGATATATGTTTATATGCTGCTTCAGCACTGGTGATCAGATCCAACAGTTAAAGCTTTAGATTACCCACTTTTCACTCGCATGACCATAGCCTTTGAAATAGACCATACCTGATTGTGCCGTGCTTTCTGTAATTGTTCTATTTTGGTGTTTCTCCGGAAATAATAATACAAAATCTGTTTGTCTTAGATAAAGGGCCCTTTTTATTGACTCATGATCTAGCATGAAGGGGATACAAACAAAAGGCCTGGATGGCGCAAACTGGCAAAAGAAACAGTACCACCAAAATCTAACATTGTAGACGTTGTGATGATACCACACCTCCAACGCAAATGTGTCGGTGGTAAACCTGCCGTATGCATCTCCCAGATGCAGAGGCCGGGGGTCATCCTCCTTTTCTAAAAAAAAAAACACCACAAGCCTTCACCGCGGGTTTGGCTCCTCTGCTGTTGCGTTAGGGCTACTCTAACCAATTCCCTATATTCGGTTAGGGGAGTAAAAAAACTGTTTTACTCCTCTAACAGGCACCTAGCCGATCCCCAATAGTCATCCTCAGCCATCTCCGCCGCGTCTATTTTTAGTGCCTCGCTCGGCCTTGGAAGAAGAAAAATCACCTCCACTCCGCTGCCTACCCGCCCTGCTCCCGCGCTGCATCTACGTCAGCGTCGTCTCTCCCACCCCCGCCTACCACCACGGATGCCCGTAGACTCCACCGCGGTCCTTGACCGCCCGGATTTGTGCCTCTCGACTCGTCGCCGGCGCATAACCGGTAGATCTGAGGCTGCCGCCGCCGGATTTGACGCATCCGCCCACCACCGTTTGCGCCTTTGCCATGGATTGGTCGGATACAGGACCACACAGCCCCGGCAACGCCTCTGCGCCGCATGCAGGTATTGACTCGGCCGTCTCTCCCACCCCCCGCCTGCCACCGCGGATGCCCGTAGACTCTGCCGTGGTCCTTGACCGCCTGGATTTGTGCCTCTCTCGACTCGTCGCCGGCGCACAACCGGTAGATCTGAGGATGCCGCCGCCGGATTTGACGCATCCGCCCACCACCGTTTGCGCCTTTGCCATGGATTGGTCGGATACAGGACCATATAGCCCCGACAACGCCTCTGCGCCGCATGCAGGTATTGACTCAGCCTTTAGCCGTTCAGATATCTCCCGTCGGCGGTTCGCCGGCAAAGAAACGCCTGGCCGTCGCTCGGGTTCGGCGCTAGCCCGGCATCTCGTCGGCTCCCCGTTGCCGGTCATAAAGTGTGACGACTGCCCGCGACAGGTGGTGCGCCGAGTTTCCGCCGCGCCGGAACATCTCAAATGGGTGTTCTGCAAGTGCAAAAAAGATTGGGTATGTGCTTCTTTTGATTCAGTTGTTCACCAGATTCGGTGCAATTTGGGTAGCTCATTGCTTGCTCAAATTTGTGTGTAGGATGGATGCAAGTTTTGATATTGGGAAGAAGATTACACTGATCCATTGATAGCACAAAATTTAATAGATACTTGTGCATTGGTTGCTAGAATAGAGGCAAGAGATGAGACTAGATGCGAAGCAACTTCGAATTTGTCGGAATCGAGTAAGAAAGAAGTGTGCAATATCGAGTAGCCAATAGAGAGAATCAACAATGAAAACGTAGAGATGATATTAAGCCAACTAGTAGAAGCAATTATGAAAGTTGGATATCTTTTAAAGTGTCTAATTGTGGTTTTTGTTTTCTTTGGTTTTGCTCTCGTAGCGAAGAATTGATGAATTATGTACTCCAATGTATCAAAATATCGTTAAATGAAATAATAAAGAAGCAAAGAAATGTGTTTCCGTGGCCGAAAATGAAATGCAAAATGAAAAAAACTACTCCATTATATATAGGATTGGTTAGGTCCGGCAAAAAATTAGTGAAATAAAAATACTCCATTATGGATTTATTCTTCGGATTATCCACTATTTTTTAGGGGATCGTTCAGGGTTGCCCTTATAACTGTACAAGTGTTGTTGCTCATAAATCCACCGTATCGTTTATTCCAAATCCAAAGGCTTTCGTTTCTCTTCCTTCATTTATGTTAGCAATAGAAGAAATGCACCTCTCTGACGGTCACGGCGGTCCTCAAACTCCATACGCACCATCGGTAGGTGATCACATAAACACCCGATTATATCCAAGGAGGATGCATCCGACGCAAATAGTCAAAGGGTGGCCCAGGCCGATGACTTAGAGACCTCCTATAATACGGGGGCATCATCACCTTGAGTATAAGAAATCTATATCTATATTTATTCTATATCTATACTTCTATATCTATATCTATATATCTATATCTATATCTATCTATTTTTTCAAAAACTTTTATTTTTTTCAAAATTGTTTGATATTTTAAAAAGAAAATCGCATTTAAAAAATGCCCCAAATTCGGAAAATATTCTTGTTTTAGTGAAACTTTCACCATTCAAAATAATATTAAAAGATACACATTTTTGAAAAATGTTATGAATTTTCAACACATGTTCCCGTTCTACAAAAATATTCAAAAATTCAAATAATGTTCATGATTTATTAAAAAAAGGTTGGTGTTTTCAACAATTGTTTGTGAATTTTAAAAGATGTTCCTTTTTCAAATTTTGTTTGCATTTTGCTAAAAGTGTACACAATTTAAAAAAAATTTCAGGATTTAAAAAATGGTTCATGTTTCGTACAATATTCAGAATTTATAAATTTTTCAAGAACTTTTATTGTTTTTCAAAATTGTTTGAGATTTCTAAAAAGAAAAGGGCAATTGAATAAATGCTCCAAATTCGGAAAATATTCTTGTTTTAGTGAAATTTTCACAATTCAAAATAATGTTAAAAGATACACATTTTTGAAAAATGTTATGAATTTTCAACCCATGTTCCCGTTCTAAAAAATGTTCACAAATTCAAATAATTTTTGGTGTTTTTAAAAAATGTTTGTGAATTTCAGAAGATGTTCCTGCTTCAAATTTTGTTCGTGTTTTTCTAAAAGTGTACATGATTTAAAAAAACTATTTAGAATTTTAAAATGGTTCATGTTTCGTACAATACTCAGAAACTTTATACCTTAAAATCTTCTTGATTAAAAGGAAAAGTAGATTGAATAATTCATGGGCCTTCTCTGGCGTACGATGACGTAACAAAGCTGTTAAATGCCCTCGATCAATGAATGAAAAATAGCGGATTGGTTACTTCACACCCGGCGAAACTGAGAAGCTAAATGTTCCTTATTCACATGCACACATGGTTTTGCTTGCACATATAATTCTCACTAACTTTAAATGCATACTATTTTTTCTCCCGTTGCAACGCATGGGCATATGTGCTAGTTACTCCTATAAAGGGTGTTTGAGTACCCGCCTTCTTGGGGCATCCTCACTCGCGAGTGCCCTTCTCACCATTCGATCCACGTGCATCTCGCGTCGATGCATGTCTGGCGCCCTCCCCGCTGTCTGATTGGCCATGGGTGCTCCTCATCGAGCCAAGGTCCTAGGGGGTCCATGGCGTGTGGGTTGCGGGCGCGCTCGAGGTCACATTTTGTGGGGGTTTTCATTATGTGTGTGTGTGCGCTTCGTGCTCTGGTCCGCATGCGTCGGGTGATCCCAGGTCACATGTCAGCATCGTTCATTTCATGTCGTGTTGTTTTGTTTGCGTGAGCCGGATATGTGAATGCACCGAGATCGGATGTTGCATGGCTGCCCTTGCTGTGTGGGGTTGTGAGAGCAGCCCGGGCGACCTTGTGATGTATAATACACAACTTTATTCTTGTAGACTCGTGTTGGGCCTCCAAGCGCAGAGTTTTGTAGGACAGTAGCAATTTTCCCTCAAGTGGATGACTTAAGGTTTATCAATCCGTGGGAGGCGTAGGATGAAGATGGTCTCTCTCAAACAACCGTGCAACCAAATAACAAAGAGTCTCTTGATTTTTGTAATAGGAACAATAAAAAATAGCAAGGTAGCAAGTAAAAAAAATTGAGCACAAACGGTATTGCAATGCTTGAAAATGAGGCCTAGGGTCCGTATTTTCGCTAGTGCAATCTCTCAACAATGCTAATACAATTGGATCATACAACCATCCCTCAACGTGCGATAAAGAATCACTCTAAAGTTCTTATCTAGCGGAGAAATAAGTAGAAATTGTTTGTAGGGTACGAAACCACCTCAAAGTTATCTTTTCCGATCGATCTATCCAAGAGTTCGTACTAAAATAACACTAAGTTATCCTTTTCAATTTATCTACCTAAGAGTTCGTACTAAAATAACACCATATGATACACATCAACCAACTCTAATGTCACCTAGATACTCCAATGTCACCACGAATATCTGTGACTTAATTATACGATATGCATCAAACAATTTCAGATTCATAATACTCAATATAACACAAAGAATCTCAAAGAGTGCCCCAAGATTTCTATCAGAGAAACAAGGACGATAATATGCATCAATCCCTATGCATAGATTACCCCAATGTCACCCCGGGAATCTGTGAGTTGAGTGCCAAAACATATATCAAGTGAATCAATATGATACCCCATTGTCACCACGGGTATTCATAGCAAGACATACATCAAGTGCTCTCAAATCCATAAAAGTATTCAGTCTAATAATAACAAAATCTCAAAGGGAAAACTCAATTCGTCACAACAAGATAGACGGGGAGAAACACCATATGATCCAACTATATTAACAAAGCTCGCGATACATCAAGATTGTGCCAAATCAAGAACACGAGAGAGAGAGAGAGATAGATAGATAGAGAGAGAGAGATTAAACACAAAGCTACTGGTACAAACCCTCATCCCCAAGGGTGGACTACTCCCTCTCATCATGGTGGCTGCCGGGATGATGAAGATGGCCATCGGTGATGATTTCCCCCTCAGGCGGGGTGCCGGAACAGGGTCGAGATTGATTTTTCGTGGCTACAGAGTCTTGCGGCTACGGAACTTCTAATCTAGGGTTATTTCTGGTTTTTTTAATATATAGGATTTTTGGGCGTCATTTTCACGCGAAGATGGGCCACAAGGGGCCCACAAGACACCAGGGCGCGCTAGAGGGGGCTGGCGCGCCCTGGTGGGTTGTGGCCACCTCGTGGCTCTTCTGGCCCTCCCATGAAGCTTCTGGTGCCTCTTTTGTTCCAAAAAAATCGTCAAAAAGTTTCGTTGCATTTGGGGAACTTTTATTTCTGCACAAAAAACAACACCACAGTAGTTCTGCTGAAAACAACGTCAGTCCGGGTTTGTTCCATGCAAATCATATCAACACAATATAAATTTGTTGTAAACATGTCATGAATACTTCATAAATTATAGATACGTCGAAGACGTATCAGCATCCCCAAGCTTAATTCCTACTCATCCTCGAGTAGGTAAATGATAAAAGAAATAATTTATGAAGTGTGAATGCTAGCAAAGTGCATAAGTTTGATCAATGATAATTTCAATCACTTTTCCTAGCATCATAACAACAACTCTTTCTCATAAAACTCATGATGATAAATTTGCAATCAATTCACATGTTACGACTCAAACAATGCCTTCTCTTGAAACTTAACAACCTATATTCTTAGTCACCAAACAATTGCAATTCAACTTATTCAACAAAGTCTAAGTAAGAGCTCCACATACTCAATCATAATATAGTCTTCTATGATTGCTAGTACTCAAAACATATTTTTAGAACAAATGGCATCCATCGAACATAGAGAAAGATAGAGGTTGAATGTTTCGCCTCCCAACTCATTTATCATTGAGATAATTGTCAACAATAATAAATCATGATCAAATATATTTGACTGGCCATATGTGCCTAGATCTTTCCCCACCACATGATGCTTGCTAACTAGAGAATAATTGAGGTTGAAATGAGAATGTATACTATTGACTCTTGCATAAAAGTAAACACTGAAAAGTAAAAGATAGGCCCTTCGCAGAGGGAAGTAGAGGTTGTCATGCGCTTTTCATTTTTGTCTGCCCAAGCTCTTAATGCAAAGAAATGTCATGTTATATTGCCCCTTATGATAGAAACCTTCATTATGCAGTCCGTCACTTTTATTACTTTGCCATCACAAGTTTGTACAACAATTATTTTCCCTTACAATAAAAGATCAAACATATTTAGGAGCATTTTTTATTACTTTATGCACCGATCAAAACTTACTTGGAGGATCTTATTCAATCCATAGGTACGTATGATGGACACTCATGGCAAGATACTAGGTTTAAGGGTTTTTGGATGCACAAGTAGTATCTCTACTTAGTACGAATTTTTGGCTAGCAAAAGATCATAAGCACACACCACATGTTCGAGGATCCATAACAATATAACTTCTATACAAATATACACAACCATAACTCATTACGATGTCTTCCTTGTCCAACTTCAACTAATTTTCTCAAGTTTGAAAATAATTAATGAGTATTCACAATCATAGAAGATGTCCAAGATAATATATTTGTATGTGGAAGTTATCTTCCTTATACTAATCATTCATGAATTGCTTGTATGACCAATTGATAACCCACAAGTATAGGGGATCGCAACAGCTTTCGAGGGTAGAGTATTCAACCCAAATTTATTGATTCGACACAAGGGGAGCCAAAGAATATTCTCAAGTATTAGCAGCTGAGTTGTCAATTCAACCACACCTGGAAACTTAGTATCTACAGCAAAGTGTTTAGTAGCAAAGTAATATGATAGTGATGGTAACAGTAACAAAAGAGTAACGAAAGCAAAGTAATGTTTTTGGTATTTTGTAGTGATTGTAACAATAGCAACGGGAAAGTAAATAAGCATAAACCAGTATATGGAAAGCTCGTAGGCATCGGATCAATGATGGATAATTATGCCGGATGTGGTTCATCATGTAACAGTCATAACATAGGGTGACACAGAACTAGCTCAAATTCGTCAATGTAATGTAGGCATGTATTCCGAATATAGTCATACGTGCTTATGGAAAAGAACTTGCATGACATCTTTTGTCCTACCCTCCCGTGGCAGCGGGGTCCTAATGGAAACTAAGGGATATTAAGGCCTCCTTTTAATAGAGAACCGGAACAAAGCATTAGCACATAGTGAATACATGAACTCCTCAAACTACGGTCATCACGGGTAAGTATCCTGATTATTGTCACTTCGGGGTTAACAGATCATAACACATAATAGGTGACTATAGACTTGCAAGATAGGATCAAGAATTCTCATATATTGATGAAAACATAATAGGTTCAGATCTGAAATCATGGCACTCAGGCCCTAGTGACAAGCATTAAGCATAGCAAAGTCATAGCAACATCAATCTCAGAACATAGTGGATACTAGGGATCAAACCCTAACAAAACTAACTCGATTACATGATAAATCTCATCCAACCCATCACCGCACAATAAGCCTACGATGGAATTACTCACGCACGGCGGTGAGCATCATGAAATTGGTGATGGAGGACGGTTGATGATGACGATGGTGACGAATCCCCCTCTCCGGAGCCCCGAATGGACTCCAGATCAGCCCTCCCGAGAGGTTTTAGGGCTTGGCGGCGGCTCCGTATCGTAAAACGCGATGAATTCTTCTCTCCTATTTTTTTCTCCCCGAAAGCAGTTATATTGAGTTGGAGTTGGAGTCGGGAGGTCTCCAGGGGGCCCACAAGGTAGGGGGGCGCGCCCCCCACCCTCGTGGCAAGGGTGTGGGCCCCTAGTCTTCATCTTTGGCGAGGATTTTTTATTATTTATTGTGAGATATTCCGTGGAGTTTCAGGTCATTCCCACAACTTTTGTTTTCTGCACATAAAACAACACCATGGCAATTCTGCTGAAAACAACGTCAATCCGGGTTAGTTCCATTCAAATCATACAAGTTAGAGTCCAAAACAAGGGCAAAAGTGTTTGGAAAAGTAGATACGACGGAGACGTATCAACTCCCCCAAGCTTAAACCCTTGCTTGTCCTTAAGAAATTCAGTTGACAAACTGAAAGAAATAAAGAATAACTTTTACAAACTCTGTTTGCTCTTGTTATTATAAATATGTCAAGCTAGCATTCAAGTTTTCAGCAAAGATTATAACTAACCACATTTGCAATAATTCTCAGGTCTCATGATTACCCATATCAATAGCATAATCAACTAGCAAGCCATAATAATAAATCTCGGATGACAACACTTTCTCAAAACAATCATAATATGATATAACAAGATGGTATCTCGCTAGCCCTTTCTGAGACCGCAAAACATAAATGCAGAGCACCTTTAAAGATCAAGGACTGACTAGACATTGTAATTTATGGTAAAAGAGATCCAATCATAGTAACACCCAATATAAATTAACAGTGATGAATGCAAATGACAGCTGTGCTCTCCAGCTAGTGCTTTTAATAAGAGGGTGATGACTCAACATAAAACTAAATAGATAGGCCCTTCGCAGAGGGAAGCAGGGATTTGTAGAGGTGCCAGAGCTCGGTTTTGAAATAGAGGTGAATAATATTTTGAGCGGTATACTTTCATTGTCAACATAACAACCAAGAGATGGCGATATCTTCCATGCTACACACATTATAGGCGGTTCCCAAACAGAATGGTAAAGTTTATACTCCCCCTCCACCAACAAACATCAATCCATGGCTTGCTCGAAACAACGAGTGCCTCCAACATACATCAGGTCCCAGGGGGAGTTTTGTTTTGCAATTATTTTGATTTAGTTTGCATAAAGCATGGGATTGGGCATCCCGGTGACCAGCCATTTTCTCATGAGTGAGGAGCGGAGTCCACTCCTCTTGAGAATAACCCGCCTAGCATGGAAGATACAGACATCCCTAGTTGATGCATGAGCTATTCGAGCATAGAAAATAGGATGATTATTTGAAGGTTTAGAGTTTGGCACATACAAATTTACTTGGAATGGCAGGTAGATACCGCATATAGGAAGGTATAGTGGACTTATCTGGAATAACTTTGGGGTTTAAGGAATTGGATGCACAAGCAGTATTCCCGCTTAGTACAGGTGAAGGCTAGCAAAAGACTGGGAAGCGACCAACTAGAGATCGACAACAGCCATGTACATGCATTAAAATTGATAAACATTGGATGCAAGCATGAGTAGGATATAATCCACCATGAACATAAATATCGTGAAGGCTATGTTGATTTGTTTCAACTGAACATGTTGCCAAGTCAAGTCACTTAAATCATTCAGAGGAGGATACCACCCTATCATACCACATCATAACCATTTTAATAGCATGTTGGCACGCAAGGTAAACCATTATAACTCATAGCTAATCAAGCATGGCACAAGCAACTATGATCTCTAATTGTCATTGCGAACATGTTTATTCATAACAAGCTGAATCAAAAACGATGAACTCATCATATTTACAAAAACAAAAGAGGTTGAGTTCGTACCAGCCTTTCTCATCAGTTAGTCCATCATATATTATCATAATTGCCTTTCACTTGCACGACCGAACGATGTGAATAATAATAAGAGTGCACGTGCATTGGACTAAGCTGGAATCTGCGAGCATTCAATGAACAATAGAAGACAAAGCAATATGGGATCTTGGTTAAATCAACAATAAAGCATATAAGAGCCACTTCAACAATTTAATCATGGTCTTCTCCTACTGACCCCCAAAGAAAAGAAGTAAAACTATTTACACGGAAAAGCTCCCAACAAGCAAAAGAAGAACAGGAAATATTTTTGGGTTTTCTTTTTAATTACTACTACAAGCATGGAAAGTAAATTAATTAAAAGCTACAACTAATTTTTTTGGTTTTTTCTTAAGGTTTATTAAACACACAAGAATAAAGCATAAAAGGAAATAAACTAGCATGGATGATACAATGAAAAAGTATGAGCACCGACATCTAGCAATGAGTGCGTGTGAACATAAATGTAATGTCGGTGAGAAATACGTACCCCCCCAAGCTTAGGCTTTTGGCCTAAGTTGGTCTATGGCCACGGCTGGCCTGGCTGATATCCATAATAATAGTTGTTGGGGTCGTACTGCAATGAGGAAGAAGAAGGCTCCGATTGCCACTGGCTGGCAATCATCTCCGGATCCCACTGATAGTTAGACTGCCGTGAAGGATCAAATTGTGGTTCCGGTTCTGGCTCCTCGGCTGGTGCAGGGTTCCGGTAGGCGTGAATAGCCGTCAACGGAACAAGGTATATGCCTACAGTCAAATCAAACAAAGAAGGAGCAGGCAAGGTAATAGTCTCAGGATGATGTTTATTAAAGAACACCTGATATTTAAGCTCTCCTGCCCTATTCTTAACAATAAAATGATGTGCCACCATACTTTTATAATCTAAATAAACACGAGGCAGCACTTTTTCTTCCTTCTCAGCATGCCTAATAGGTATGTTAAAATGTGCAGCTAGGCATGTAGCATAGATGCCTCCAAAGATGGGACCCTTAGTACGGTTCATACTTAACCGTCTAGCAATAATGCCACCCATACTAAAAGTGTTATCACTGTATAAACCTTGGAGCAAAATAATAGTATCAGGGATACTAAGGTTTCCACAGTTTCCGTGACCAATTAAGCAACGTCTAGCAAATAATGCAAAGTAACGTAAGACATGAAAATGTATGCTAGTGATTCGTGCGTCGGAAACCTTCCTAGTTTCCCCTACAGTGATAGTATTAATAAATCCCTCCACATCATCACGATGTGGTTCTTCTGCCTTGCCCTCAAAAGGGACTAAACAAATCCGACAAAAATCATAAAGTGACATCTGCTTATGCTCATCATATAAATGAAACTCCACCGTAGGTGGTGAGTTCCTAGAATGAAAATGAAAGTTTTGCACAAAGGTATTTGTGAGTAAGAGATACTGATTGCATTGGTCATGGAGGAAAGCGGTGAGGCCTGCATTATGAGCCAATTCATGAAAATCTTCATAAATCCCGGCTGCTCTCAAGAAATCCTCGGAAGGCCATTCACACGTCTGAACCTCCATGGTGCGCAGCAAATTATACTTAGGCTTCAGTGCCTTTTCCTTCGAGCTTTGGCTCGATGAGCCCCTCAATAATCTCCTCATCATTTTCTGAAAAATTCTGAAATTTTTAGTAACTTCAAAATAAAAGTAAACCAAACTCAATAATATTGATAGCAACCACTCCTACAAGTGCCTAGAACCTATATCATGCATCAAAACTACTTGGAACCATATAAATTTGACATGCAAGCTCAAGAACAGGGTCACCTAAGCAACAAAAACTTGCAATGAATAAAGCACTAGAACAAAAACTAATTGGACCAATGGAGGAGTCACATACCAAGGAACAATCTCCCCAAGCAGTTTTGTGAGAGGTGCTTTGAGCAAGGAGATCAAAAATTACAGCAAAGAGGGCAGGAACTCGTGCTTGAGTTGGTTTTTCGTGTTGGTGGGAGGAAGAAGAAGAGGATGGGTGCAGGAATAAGTGGAGGAGGGCCACCGTGGGCCCACGAGGCAGGGGGCGCGCCCTCCACTCTGGTGGCAAGGTGGTTGGCCCCCCTGGTGTGTTCTTTGTTCCATAAATGCTCAAATATTCTAGAAAAAATCATATTTAATTTTCAGGGCATTTGGAGAACTTTTATTTTCGAGGTATTTTTATATTGCACGGATAATCAGATAACGGACAGAAAATTATCTATTTTTACTTTAACTCAACTAAATAACAGAAAGTATAGAGAGGGTACGGAAGGTTGTGCTTCTAGTTTCATCCATCTCATGTTCGTCAAAAGGAATCCACTAACAAGGTTGATCAAGTCTTGTTAACAAACTCATTCCGATTAACATGAAACCAGAGAAATTTCGAATAACACTAGGTTACCTCAATGGGGATATGCACATCCCCAATAATAAGTATATCATATTTCTTGTTGACAGTAGGAAGAGGAAATTCAAAACCTCCAAATATAATCGATGGAATTTTTCCGATAGAATTGATATTATGAAGTTGAGGTTGTTTCCTCGGAAAGTGTATCGTATGCTCATTACCATTAACATGAAAAGTGACATTGCCTTTGTTGCAATCAATAACAGCCCCTGCAGTATTAAGAAAAGGTCTTCCAAGAATAATAGACATACTATCGTCCTTAGGAATATCAAGAATAACAAAGTCCGTTAAAATAGTAACATTTGCAATCACAACAGGCACATCCTCACAAATACCGACAGGTATAGCAGTTGATTTATCAGCCATTTGCAAAGATATTTCAGTAGGTGTCAGCTTATTCAAATCAAGTCTATGATATAAAGAGAGAGGCATAACACTAACACTGGCTCCAAGATCACATAAAGCAGATTTAACATAGTCTCTTTTAATGGAGCATGGTATAGTGGGTACTCCTGGATCTCCAAGTTTCTTTGGTATTCCACCCTTAAAAGTATAATTAGCAAGCATGGTGGAAATTTCAGCTTCTGGTATCTTTCTTTTATTTGTAACAATATCTTTCATGTACTTAGCATAAGGATTCATTTTGAGCATATCAGTCAATCGCATATGCAAAAAGATAGGTCTAATCATTTCAGCAAAGCGCTCAATATCCTCATCATCCCTTTTCTTGGATGGTTTGGGAGGAAAAGGCATGGGTTTCTGAACCCTGTTGGGGATCGTAGCAGAAATTTAAAATTTTCTACGCATCACCAAGATCAATCTATGGAGTAATCTAGCAACGAGGGGAAGGAGAGTGCATCTACATACCCTTGTAGATCGCTAAGCGGAAGCGTTGCAAGAACGCGGATGAAGGAGTCATACTCGTAGCGATTCAGATCGCAATTGATTCCGATCTAAGCGCCGAACCACGGCGCCTCCGCATTCAACACACGTGCAGCCCGGTGACATCTCCTGCGCCTTGATCCAGCAAGGGGAGAAGGAGAGTGTCGGTGTCAAAACCGGCGGATCTCGGGTAGGGGGTCCCAAACTGTGCGTCTAGGCGGATGGTAACAGGAGACCAGGGACACGATGTTTTTACCCAGGTTCGGGCCCTCTCGATGGAGATAAAACCCTATGTCCTGCTTGATTAATATTGATGATATGGGTAGTACAAGAGTAGATCTACCACGAGATCAGAGAGGCTAAACCCTAGAAGCTAGCCTATGGTATGATTGTATATTCGTCCTCCGGACTAAAACCCTCCGGTTTATGTAGACACCGGAGATGGCTAGGGTTACACAGAGTCGGTTACAATGGTAGGAGATCTACATATCCGTATCGCCAAGCTTGCCTTCCACGCCAAGGAAAGTCCCTTCCGGACACGGGACGAAGTCTTCAATCTTGTATCTTCATAGTCCAGGAGTCCGGCCGAAGGTATAGTCCGGCTATCCGGACACCCCCTAATCCAGGACTCCCTCAGTAGCCCCTGAACCAGGCTTCAATGACGACGAGTCCGGCGCGCAGATTGTCTTCGTCATTGCAATGCGGGTTCCTCCTCCAAGTACTTCATAGAAGATTTTGAACACAAAGGTAGTGTCCGGCTCTGTAAAATAAGTTTCCACATATTGCCATAGAGAGAATAATATTTACAAAAATCTAATCTGCTAACGTATTCCGTAGCGTGACATCACACCATGGCCAAGTCTTTATTCAAATCATTTTACTGTCCCACCCCAGCGCGTTTAGTGAGGCGGTTTCCTTGGCACGTCTTGTCAAAGCAGAGATCGTGTCCCCTTATTCCAGGATTCTCATCAATACGGCGTGGGTAACCCAACCGCGCCATTGATTATGGCGCTGGGGAGATAAGCAAGTTTTACCAGGCTGGTGGGGACGCATAGTCGCGTCCGCCCATATAAGGGGATAAGGATCCACCTTTTCATCCACGCCTTCTTCCTCCTTTGCCTATCCATTTCCGCGCACTCGAGCTCCAGCGCCCAAGTCCGCACACCCCACCTCAACCTTCTCCAGCCATGTACGGAGCGGGAGGCAAGTGGATGGTCTCGTCCGTCACGGAGGGACACATAAAAAAACCGAGGAAGGCCGGATACTTGTCTAACGACATTGCGCACCGGCTTCCCAAAGAGGGGCAACTTATCCCCACCCCTAGGCCCCATGAGAGGGTGGTGTTCCTCCCCCATTTCCTCCGCGGACCGGGCTTCCCTCTCCACCCATTTGTCCGGGGGCTCATGTTCTACTATGGCCTGGATTTCCACGACCTGGCCCCGAACTTTGTCCTCAACATCTCGGCGTTTATCGTCATGTGCGAGGCTTTCCTCTGCATCCGCCCCCATTTCGGCCTATGGCTCAAGATTTTCAATGTCAAGCCGAAGGTGGTGCGCGGAACCCAGGCGGAGTGCGGAGGCGCCATGGTGGGCAAGATGCCCAACGTCCTATGGCTCGAGGGCTCCTTCGTGGAGACCCTAAAGGGGTGGCAATTGGGGTGGTTTTACATCACCGAGCCGCGCGACCCTGAATGGGTCGCAACCCCCGAGTTCCGATCGGACCCCCTACGCGGCTCACCTCCTGGAAAGAGACGGGCCTGTCGTGGGGTAAAAAAAGGAGAGCTGACCGGACTCCAAACACGCGTCCAAACCCTGGTGGACAAGAAGCTCAAACTTGTCAACGTAGTCCAGGTTATGCTCATCCGCCGGATCCTCCCGTGTCAACAACGGGCTTTCAACCTGTGGGAGTTCGACCCGGCGCAGAACCAAACTCTGAGCAGGCTCTTCGACATGACGTACAAAGATGCCTGGAAGGTGCTTTTCAAGGGCGCCGAGGCCCCCGCATCCACTACCGAGGATCGTGGATTCAGCACGCAGCGTCACGCTAGCGCGCTAAGCTGTTTTTACCTTTTACAGGGTATTAGATTTTCATAGTTTGACTCCATGCGGGATCTAAGATCCCTTACCTTTGAAAGGATTGGCAGGAGACGTCTGGACAGATCAACTGTCCGGCTCCTTTGCTCGAAGGCCCAGCCGACGCTCGCTTGGCGAAGCTGCTGGCTCCAGCACCCTATGTGGTGCCGGAGAAGAAGGCCAAGAAGAAGGCCACGGGGACTCGAAAGAGTGCCCGGCGCCTGGAGGTGTCGGATTCATCATCCGACGACTCCAAGACGCACTCCTCCCGTGAAGACAAGGAGGAGGAAGAAGAGACCTCTCCCCCTCCAGCGGGGGGAGGGAAGAAAAGGAAGGCCGCCCCAACTGGGGAGGCCGAAGGGTCCAAGAAGGGGAAGACCCTTCCTCCGGACTGCTCCACCAACGCCGACGACGACGAAGAGGAGTGGCCGCACAGGGCCAAGCCCCTGGCGAGATCGTAAGTATTCGGACACCAGAGCAATTCATGGTGTTCCTTTCTTGCACAGCCCCTCCTTATGCCGAATATGACTATGTAGTCCGCCCAAGGCCGGGCTCGACGAGTCGTCGAGCGGCTCCCTGGATTCATCGCACGTGAATTCTCCTCCGCCCGCTACCTCCCCCCACCCTACGAACGACGCCGAGGTGCTGTCCCAACAGGTTCCAAGCCAGGAGGAGGTGGTCCTGGAGGCGCCGCAAGGCGACCTCCCGGACTCCAGGCGCAAAGGGGATAAAACCCCCAAGGGCTCCGGGTCCGGCTTTGAGCCGGACACCGCGCCGGAACCTTCAATGGTTCCGGACTCCGGTCGGCAGCCTCCTTCCAAGAGGAGAAAGCCTACCGAGCCGGTGACCTCCGTCCAACCGGAGGCACCGGACAATTTGCTGGAGGTGCTTAACGGTGCCTCCATCGACGAGGAGCACCGCACTATTATGAGTGCGGTGATCCAGAAGGTTCAGTCCGTCAAGAGCGGACTGACTGAAGCCCCTGATGCTCTGTTCGGCGTTCGGAAAGAAAAGCCAAATAGAGGATCCAATAACATTCGCAGGAGTCTAACATAATCAAGTCAATATGCGTATGCAGGCTTCGCTGCTGGCCTCCGCCGCACTGACTGCGGAGGTGGATACGCTGAAGCAAAACCTCGCGTGGTCCGAGAACGAGCTCGGCCATGCCAAGAGGCAACTTGAGGAGAAGGAAGGTAAGTAATACCTTGCGCAAGTATATAGAGAAGATGTGGTTGCAAAAAATGACAGGATCAACGTGCTATTATAGGGGCCATGACCGAGGTGGCAACCCTTAAGAAAGCGCTGTCCGAGGCCGAAAACAGAGTGGTCGTGGAGCGCACAGAGAGAGGGAAGCAGGAGGCGCGGGTGGAAGAGGTGCAGAAAGAGCTCCAGGCTCTCATGAAAAAACACGAGAGTTTGGAGCTTGACTCAAAGACGCAAGCGTCCGAGCTTGCAGCAGCCCTCGAAAGCGCGAAGTCTGCCAAGGCCGAAGCCCAGAAAGCCCTCCAAGAAATTGAAGCAATGAAGAAGATAGCGGCGGGTAAGGCATTCCTTATGCAAAGCAAGCACCTGAAAGTGAATTACTTGTTACTTACCCGAGTCCGGAGCTCTCCAGGAGCATTCGCAGATTTGCCCCGCAGTGCATCTGATGCCGCCGCCTACTACCGAGCCAAGGAGGGGAGCTCGACGGAGAAGGTGCTCTGGTCTTAGTATGCTGAGGCCGTACACCTGGTGCCTTTGAGCGACCAGCTGAAGCAAATGGTCGAGCTCCACAAGGTGGCCGAACAGGCCATAAAGGGCCTCATAGTTCGGCTTTGGCCTAGAGAGGCTCTGCCTGGGAGCTACTTCGGGCTGGTGAGGCGGCTGGTGGATGCCTGTCCACGACTTGAAGTAATCAAGCGCTCGTCTGCATCGAAGGTGCCCGTAGGGCGCTTACCCGTGCTAAAGTGCACTGGGGCAAGATGGATGCGGAGAAGCCGGTGAAGGACGGGCCGCCGCCGGGCAAGGAGCATCGCGTCCCGAAAGCATATTATGAGGGCGTCCTGAAGGGTGCCCGCCTTATAGTGGATGAATGCTCCAAAGATGTAATTTTTGAGTAAGCTCGCATTTGTGATCCTGTACGTTGAAAACTTGTTCATATGCGCTAAGCAACGCTTTTGAATTTAAAATATTACCTTCTGTGCGGCCGTTTATCAAATTTGAGAGATGGTGAGTCGCCGGCTTCTGCCCCCATGCCACGAGTGCTGGGGTGTTCGGGATAAAACATGAGCGCTCTTTTTCCCATTCTTGGGTCCTTCGAGGGAGGTGCTCAACACAACGAACAAGGCAATCGGACTATAATGCTTGAACACTCTCACTTAGCCATATAATTCTATAATTTTAAATTTCGGCGAAGCCCCTAGTGTTCGGAAGACCGAGTTCGGGGCGCTATCCACGCCTAGGCCGGACAAAGCCGACTCCTCGCTCTAAGCGGCATAAGTCTTTAGGGACTCAAAAACCTCTCGAACAACGACCAGCTCTCACCTCATCATGATGGTCAGTTTTAGCTTTCTCTACTGAGGTGCTTAGCCCAGCTCAACTGGGGCATAATAGCAGTAGTTCTCCTAGTGCTACCTTAGCCAATATAACGGAACGTAAGGTACCAAAACATAGGAGCCGTGCAAACCCAACTATTGACCCAAGACATGATTCAGAGCCGATGCATATAATGCTATAAGTTCGGGGTGCCGCACTTGTGAAAGTGTTCGGACTTCTCACACCGTATTGTGGGGTACTTAAGCCCCTGGCGTATTGGCCGTACCAAAGGGTACGGGTGCAACATGTCATTAATGAACATATATTCGTAAAAAAGAGTAATGCAGTAATAGACAGAAGCTATGCATTGTTTATTTAAAAAGGCTGCGATCAAAGCAGAACGATACAAATGCTGCGATAAGAAAAAGATGGGACTATTTAACATGTCCTTTCCAGGGGCGAGCTGCGGAATGGTATGTGAAACAGGTATACTGCTTGTTATAGAGACCACCTTAGAGTTCCGTAGTGCGGCGTAGCTTTCTGCTCCCCTGGTTGTTGTATTGTTTGTGTGGCAATTGTACTGCCGGACAGGCCTTCCGAAGAGTGGAGTCCTGAAAGTAAGAGAAAATGAAGAAGTCGGCAGCCCCTAGTGCGGTTTAAGCCGTGTTTTGGGCGTGCCGTGATGGTGCCCCTCCCCCTTTGCCCATGGTATTTCCAGAGCGTAGTTATGTACGCGCAACACTGGTTTCGCAAGTTCGCAAGGGCTGGGGTTGGGGCCGCATTGCTACACTTGCTCGGAATGTGCCAGGTGGTCTTGTTGTAGGTTACTTCGGGCGCGCTTGACGGTGTCCATACGTTTAATGGCCGGACTAGAGAATTGCCTTGAGAGGCTGCTTTGTACTTCCGCTTCGATAGTCGTCGTATGCTCCTTCGTCCGGAGAGAGCGTTCGGTGTTTCCATTGACCGTGATGACTCCTCGAGGGCCTGGCATCTTGAGCTTGAGGTGTGCGTAGTGCGGCACCGCATTGAACTTGGCAAATGCGGTTCGCCCGAGCAGTGCGTGATAGCCACTACAGAACGGGACTATGTCGAAGATTAACTCCTCGCTTCGGAAATTATCCGGAGATCCGAAGACCACTTCAAGTGTAACTGAGCCTGTGCAGTTGGCCTCTACACCTGGTATGACGCCTTTAAAGGTCGTTTTAGTGGGTTTAATCCTCGAGGGATCGATGCCCATTTTCCGTGATGTATCCTGGTAAAGCATGTTCAGGCTGCTGCCGCCGTCCATATGGACTCTAGTGAGGTGAAATCCGTTAATAATTTGGTCTAGAACCAATGCGGCGAATCCGCCATGACGGATGCTAGTGGGGTGGTCCCTTCGATCAAAACTGATCGGGCATGAAGACCATGGGTTGAACTTTGGGGCGACAGGCTCCATCGCGTATACGTCCCTTAGCGCACGCTTCCGCTCCCTCTTGGGGACGTGGGTTGCGTATATCATGTTCACCGTCCGCACTTGTGGGGGAAAACCTTTCTGTCCAATGTTGTTCGGCGGCCGGGGCTCCTCCTCGTCATCTCTATGTAGCCCCTTGTCCGTGCTTTCGGCATTTAACTTGCATGCCTGCTTGAACACCCAACAATCCCTGTTGGTGTGATTGGCTGGTTTTTCGGGGGTGCCATGTATCTGGCATGAGCGGTCGAGTATTCGGTCCAAACTGGACGGGCCCAGAGTATTTCTTTTGAATGGCTTTTTCCACTGACCGGGTTTAGAGCCTCTGAATCCGGCATTAACTGTCGTATCCTCAGCATTGTCGCCGTTAATGCGGTGCTTTTGCTTGTTGCGACACGACCTGCCACTGCTGTCCTTGGTATCCGAATTACCAGGGCTCTTGGTCATGTTATTGCTGCGAGCTAGCCAGCTGTCCTCTCCCGCGCAGAAGCGGGTCATAAGTGTCGTGAGGGCTGCCATAGATTTCGGCTTTCCCTATCCTAGGTGCCGTGCAAGCCACTCGTCGCGGATGTTATGCTTGAAGGCTGCTAGGGCCTCTGCGTCCGGACAGTCGATGATTTGATTTTTCTTGGTTAGGAACCGTGTCCAGAATTGTCTAGCCGATTCCTCTGGCTGCTGAATTATGTGGCTGAGGTCATCGGCGTCTGGTGGTCGCACATAAGTCCCCTGGAAATTGTCGAGGAATGCGGTTTCCAAGTCCTCCCAACAACCAATTGATTCTGCTGGCAAGCTATTAAGCCAATGCCGAGCTGGTCCTTTAAGCTTGAGTGGGAGGTATTTGATGGTGTGTAGGTCATCACCGCGGGCCATGTGGATATGAAGGAGATAGTCCTCGATCCATACCGCATGATCTGTTGTGCCATCGTATGATTCAATGTTCACGGGTTTGAAACCCTCGGGGATTTTATGATCCATTACTTCATCTGTGAAGCATAGTGGGTGTGCGGCGCCTCTGTATTGGGCTATATCACGACGCAGCTCAAACGAGCTTTGTCTACTGTGTTCGGCCCGGCCGGATTTACTGTATCCGGAGTGATGATTACAGTCTCGTACCGTGGGGCACCCACATGATCTGTAGATCGATCTTGTTTGCCTTGCCTTGTCCTCCAATATATCTTGCAGGTCTGGCGCGTTTTCCCGTGCCTTGGTATTTTTTTGAGCGGCTCCGGTGTGCGGCTTGAGTGGAGGGCCAAGAGGCCTCTCTATCGTGGCCACGGGGTGGCCGGTCGGCCGCATCATGCGCTGGTGATGTAGGTTTAGGTGCTTCCTCCTCTAATCGGGGTAGCAACCTGCGCTTTGGGTAGCTCTTGGAGGGGCGTTCGAGTTCATACTCTTTGGCCGCAAGGACTTCAGTCCATCTGTCAGCTAGCAAATCTTGATCAGCTCTAAGCTATTGCTGTTTTTTCTTGAGGCTGCTCGCCGTGGCCATAAGCCTACGTTTGAAACACTCTTGTTCGACGGGATCCTCCGGCATGACAAATTCGTCGTCGTCGAGGCTTGCCTCATTTTTGGAGGGAGGCATATAATTATCGTCCTCGACCTCTCTGTCTGCCGCTCTCTCATGAGGGCTGGCTTCTCCATCCTCCTGTGCTGAATCTTGCTGGAGGTGGTTGTCTTCGGCACTGTCCGGGGTGTTATTATCTCCCGTGCCGGAATCACCGTTTTTGCTTTGGCGGGATTTAGAGCGGCGCCGCTGACGCCGACGCTTAGGATGCTTCTTGGAGGGGTCATCCTCCGCTGTTCCATTGCCATTGCCTTCTTCTGGGGTGTCCACCATGTATATATCATACGACGAGGTGGCTTTCCAGTGCCCTATAGGCACTGGTTCTTGATCGTCTCCTGCATCGGCGTCCATACCATCGATGTCTTCGGAGTCAAAGTCGAGCATGTCGGTTAAATCATCGAGTACGAAGTGGGTGGTGGGTGGGCTTTGAATTTCTTCATCATCTGCATCCCAACCTTGCTGACCATAGTCCGGCCAAGGCTCTCCTGATAAAGAGAGAGACTTTAGTGAATTCAGAATATCGCCGAAGGGCGAGTGCTGAAAGATGTCCGCGGCGGTGAACTCCATGATCGGCGCCCAATCGGGTTCGATCGGTAGGGGCGCGGAGGGCTCGGAGTCTGGAGAGGAGTCCGGCTCCTTGGAGTCATGGGCTTCGCAGAGAATAGGGCTGGTGTTCGGCTCGATCGCCGTAGAGATTGCAGCCCCCGAGGCGGTGTCCAACCACCCATCCTCGATTGGCGCAGTTGGCTCCGAATTAAGGGTCGGAGCTGATGCGGGTGCGGCCTCCAGGGCACTGTTCGGCGGCAGAGCTAGATCATGGCCATCGTGACAGTGCGGCACGCTCGGCTGCGGCTCGAATCCATCGAAGATCAAGTCTCCGCGGAGGTTGGCTGTGTAGCTCAAACTTCCAAATCTGACCTGATGGCCAGGGGCGTAGCTTTCGATCTGCTCCAGATGACCAAGCGAATTGGACCGCAGTGCAAAGCCACCGAATACGAAGATCTGTCCAGGGAGAAAGGTCTCACCCTGGATCGCATCGCTGTTGATGATCGGAGAAGCCATCGGGCCTAAAAGTGACGACACAGAGGAACTCTCAATGAAAGCACCAATGTCGGTGTCAAAACCGGCGGATCTCGGGTGGGGGGTCCCGAACTGTGCGTCTAGGCGGATGGTAACAGGAGACCAGGGACACGATGTTTTTACCCAGGTTCGGGCCCTCTCGATGGAGGTAAAACCCTACGTCCTGCTTGATTAATATTGATGATATGGGTAGTACAAGAGTAGATCTACCACGAGATCAGAGAGGCTAAACCCTAGAAGCTCGCCTATGGTATGATTGTATATTCGTCCTATGGACTAAAACCCTCCGGTTTATATAGACATCGGAGAGGGCTAGGGTTACACAGAGTCGGTTAGAATGGTAGGAGATCTACATATCCGTATCGCCAAGCTTGGCTTCCACGCCAAGGAAAGTCCCTTCCGGACACGGGACGAAGTCTTTAATCTTGTATCTTCATAGTCCAGGAGTCCGGCCAAAGGTATAGTCCGGCTATCCGGCCACCCCCTAATCCAGGAATCCCTCAGAGAGGTTGGGAAGACTCCGTCCAGCAGCAGCACGACGGCGTGGTGGTGGTGGAGGAGCGTGGAACTCCAGCAGGGCTTCGCCAAGCACTACGAGAGACGAGGAGGGAGAGAGGTAGGGCTGCGCCAACAGGGGAAGAACTTCGTGTGTTGGGCTGCCCCTTTGCCTCCACTATATATAGCGGGAGAGGGAGGGCTGTGCCCCCACCTAGGGTTTCCACCCTAGGGGTGGCGGCAGCCCCAGTCCCCATCTGGGGTGGCGGCCAAGTGGGGGGAGAGGGAGGCGCACCAGGCATGGGCCTTAGGGCCCATCTGCCCTTAGGGTT
This sequence comes from Triticum aestivum, assembly GCF_018294505.1. NCBI lineage: Eukaryota > Viridiplantae > Streptophyta > Magnoliopsida > Poales > Poaceae > Triticum > Triticum aestivum. The sequence continues at coordinate 433,898,792 of NC_057812.1, forward strand.
TGCCCCCTCTTCTCTCTAGGCGCATGGGCCTTGGTGGGGAGGCACCCCAGCCCACCTAGGGGCTGGTCCCTTCTCACACTTGGCCCATGTATGCCTCTAGGGCCCGTGGCCCCTCCCGGTGGACCCCCGGACCCCTCCGGTGGTCCCGGTACACTACCGGTGATGCCCGGAACACTTCCGGTGGCCAAAACCATACTTCCTATATATCAATCTTTACCTCCGAACCATTCCGGAACTCCTCGTGACGTCCAGGATCTCATCCGGGACTCCGAACAACATTCGGTAACCGCGTACATACTTTCCCTATAACCCTAGCATCATCAAACCTTAAGTGTGTAGACCCTACGGGTTCGGGAGTCATGCAGACATGTCCGAGACAACTCTCCGGTCAATAACCAACAGCAGGATCTGGATACCCATGTTGTCTCCCACATGCTCCACGATGATCTCATCGGATGAACCATGATGTCAAGGATTCAATCAATCATGTATACATGTCAGGACCCCGACTCAATGCCACATCGATCTAGCATGTAACACCTCATATCACTTTGCGGCCTCACGCACGGTATCCCCACGGGTGTCGCCTTACCTTTGCCCGGGACCGTTTGCGCCTTTTGGCACACGTATATGACGGTGTCGCTAGCATCCATATGATAAGGAGCCCGGGCTAACATGGCTAGTCGTAAACCCAAAGTGGCACCAACTTACAGGGACAGGCATCCATGACCCAGCATCGAACGTGTCGGTCATCAGCGAGTGAATCCAGGCTGTAGCACTGGGCTAACAGGACTCCGGTGAACCGGGCTGTAGCGGGCTAGCAGGACTCCGGTATTCATCGCGTGACATTTCTCCGAAGGGACAGACACAGGATCGAGGAAGGACACATGCCGGCCAACCTAAGTGTTCCGGAGCAGTAGCAAGCTACCAGGGCTCAGTGGAAGCACTAGGAGACATTTCCCGGTAAGAGAGGCTACTAAGAATAAACAACTAGATAGTCAGATCCCACACATAGCAATACACATTACACGTACGCATAACATGCAAGTATGTGTTGTACAACATGGCATCACAGCATAACTCAACAATCATATAGATAAAGGCTCAGAAGAGCCATCATAGTATTTATTGCAAACAGGGGTCACAAAACCCATCATACAGAGCATACAAGCAACAATCGGAAGCATTACATGTCTGGGTACAGACATCTATAAATGAAAAAGGCTGAAAGCCTGACTATCTACAACGTCCGATCAAGATCGTAGCTGAGGTACAAGCTACTTGTCGAAGTCCATGAGAACACTAGTAAGACCGAAGTCTCCGCTGCAAAACATAAATAGAGCAACATGAGTACAAAGGTACTCAGCAAGACTTACATCAGATCCTACCATACATGCATTTGTGTCAAGGGGGTAATGTGGAGTTTAGTTGCAGCAAGCCAGCTTTGACTCTGTGGCTATCCTGTTCTACGACTACCAGAAACTCTTGAGGTGAGACAACGTACACGAGTCCACTAATCACCATTCAATACACTACTATGGATTCATCCCCGTCTCCCTACGAGAAGGCCATCCATAGCACTCACACTTGTCTTGAGCTTTTTAGGGTAACCACTTCAAGTTGTCTATGTACCATGTAAGCATCCAAGAAGTCCATAACCGTGGACCCGGCTATTCGAATAGATCATGTTAACCCTGCAGGGGTGTACTTCTTCACACACGCTCTCGCCACTTACCGCCATGTACACGTCATGTATCTCGGCAACCTTCAAGCGGAAGCCTGGCGAGGGTGTCGGCCACGACCTGACTAACCACACAAGACTCTAGTCCAGGTTTATCGCCTATTCGGGTTCCACCCGCAAGGAGATCCGGCCGGGGTGTCGCTTACGGCCCCAAACGATGTGAGCAGGGTTCCCAAGCCCACCATCCGGGTGCCACCTGGTACACCGTGCCACGTGTGCCTAGTCTGTCCCAAGCCCACCCTGCCGGGTGCCACTTGGTAGAAAAATAGCACTACCTACAAACACCAGAAACTAGTTGCGACTCCTGGACAGAGATCAGGTCGGTTAATAAGTCGAGAGGGGCACTTAAGCATTCCAATGTGTGGTAGTATCGAGTCATTGGACAACATACATAGAACTCAGTGCTTAAGGACGGTTCCAATGAGACAACCCACCATGTACTCCTACATGGCCTCTCACCGCTACCTTTACCAAATCGTGTTCACACACTTCACTCTCAGCATCAGAACATATTGTAACACTCCAATTCATTCCCAATGAACCAGACCTGACACAACTCTAAGCAATAGCAGGCATAGCATGGTAGGAACACAACAATGGCTTCAATCAACTCCTACACATGCTAGTGGGTTTCAACTATTTACTGTGGCAATGACAGGTCATGCAGAGGAATGGGTTCAACTACCGCAGCACAAAGTAGCAGATGAATCGTTGTTGTCCTAATGCAATAACTGAGAGCAGGAGCGAGAGAGTAGGGTTTTATCGGAATGAACAAGGGGGTTTGCTTGCCTGGTAAATCAACAGAGGAGGCACTGCTTCACAGACAGGTACTCTGGAACAGCTCCGGAGCAGGACCTATCGAGAAGGAACGGTGCCGGCAATCAATACACAATCATATGCAACAATATGATGCATGAACATGGCATGTAGATGTGATGCTGTTTGAGCTAATGCAACTAGTAATCATTTGGTTTGAAGTCCATTTGAACCAAAGGTTCAAATGCATCTCCAAATTAAGCTCCTATATATGCCATAATGTGTTTTCTCATGTTCAGCATGTATAAGTTGGTTTATCATGCATGAAACTAGTACAGATGGAAAGATTGCATTTTTCTGATAATTTTTCATATATAAATTATTTTAATCTGAGCTACGGTTGAATTGTTATGAATTTTTGAAGTTTAAAACAATTTCTGGAATTTAAATCCAGAAATCATATATTGCGCCAGCATGACGTCAGCACGACGTCAGTGGTCAACTGCGGCTGATGGGGTCAAACCTGACGTGTGGGGCCCACACGTCAGTGACAGGGGGTTAGACAGGGGGTTAATTTAATCCTAATTAAAAGTTAGTGGCGCTGGGGCCCACTGTCAGTGTCAGGGGGGGTTAATTAACAGTGATTAGCACTAAGTTAACCACCTGACGGGCCGGGCCCACATGGCAGGGCTCAGGCGACGGGGCTCACCGCCGGTGACCTCTGGACGCGGCGGCGTCCGCGGAACAGGCCACGGGGGCGGCGTCGGAGAGCATCGGGGCGTAGCCCGGGCTCTCGCGCATCTGGTGGGGCAGGTGGAAGTAGCGGGGGAGGCCGGAGCTCGCCGGAGTAAAGCTCGCGGCGGCGGCCGAAGCTCGGCTTCGAGCGGGAACGGGCTGCGGGGCACGGGGAGGCCACCTGAGGGAACGGCGGGGAGCGCGTCGGTGGTGAGCTGCGGCGACGGCGGAGGTTCGTCCGTGGTGGGGAACGGAGTTACGGCGCGGGAACGAGGGGGAGAAGAGAGGGGAACGACGGCGGAGCTCACCGCGGTTGCAGCGGGCGTCGAAGCGGGCTCGGGGACGCACTGGAGACGGTGAATCGACGGCGATGGTGGTCGGAGCCCGAGGAGGAAGACGATGGCGACGGCGGCTCCACAGGGCGTCCGGCGTCTTGTGGCTTGACGGAGAGCTTCAGGGCGAGGGGGCGGAGCTCCTGCGCGTGTCGGGGAGGTGAGGGGAGGCCAGTGGTGGCGGCTATGGCGAACGGCGGCGACCGACGCGTTCGGACACGGGAGAGAGAGAGCGAGGGAGAGGAGAGGAAGAATCGGGGGAAGAGTGAGAGGGTACGGGGGGGGGGGCGTGGCGACGCGCGGGATCGTCCAGAGCGACGGGGGGGGGGGGGGCGCCAGGCAAACAGGGAGGCTGGTGGCGTGGCGCGGTGGCGCGCGCGCGCCGGGCACGCTCCCCTCCCTCTGTCGAGGACGAAGACGACAGAGGAGGAGGCGGGCTGGGCCGCCTGCTGGCTGGGCCGGCCTGCTGCTGCTGGGCCAGAGGCGCCAGGCAGAAGCCCAGGTAAGGTTTTCCTGTTTTATTTCTTTTTCTAAATTTTCTGACATTTGTTTTGATTTAATAAAATACTAAATCAATTTATTACCTTATGCCAATTTTTGCAGGAGCTAGATATATTATTCCAGAGCTCCTTTATAAATGGCATAATTTTTGGACCATATTTCATATATATAACAATATATATCCAAGCAAATAATTATCGGATTAATCCAAATGGCCAAAATTAAATATCCATGAGCTCCTAAAAATATTGGTTTGATTTTTATCTCTGTCCAATATTTTCAGAGGGCAACATGAGCATTTTCTTGGACCCTTTTGGAGAAATTTTTATTCGGGTCATTTTCAAAAATGATTCTGAGGGTTCCACCAATCCTCATTTCAAATTTAAATGAGATTTAAACATGATGCACAAATGGCTAGCTAGTCTAGGTCATACCAGACTGGGGATGTGACAATACAATTCCCTTTGTCTATCGGTACGATACTTGCCCGAGATTCGATCGTCGGTATCTCGATACCTTGTTCAATCTTGTTACCGGCAAGTCTCTTTACTCGTTCCGTAACACATCATCCCGTGATCAACTCCTTGATCACATTGTGCACATTATGATGATGTCCTACCGAGTGGGCCCAGAGATACCTCTCCGTTTACACGGAGTGACAAATCCCAGTCTCGATTCATGCCAACCCAACAGACACTTTTAGAGATACCCGTAGTGCACCTTTATAGCCACCCAGTTACGTTGTGACGTTTGGCACACCGAAAGCACTCCTACGGTATCTGGGAGTTGCACAATCTCATGGTCTAAGGAAATGATACTTGACATTAGAAAAGCTTTAGCATACGAACTACACGATCTTGTGCTAGGCTTAGGATTGGGTCTTGTCCATCACATCATTCTCCTAATGATGTGATCCCGTTATTAACGACATCCAATGCCCATGGTCAGGAAACCGTAACCATCTATTGATCAACGAGCTAGTCAACTAGAGGCTTACTAGGGACATGGTGTTGTCTATGTATCCACACATGTATCTGAGTTTCCTATCAATACAATTCTAGCATTGATAATAAGCGATTATCATGAACAATGAAATATAATATAATAATAACTAATTTATTATTGCCTCTAGGGCATATTTCCAACAGTCTCCTTGTCACAGCCCTAGAGTACCTGAGTGAAATTGTTGCATCTGCACTCATGCATCATGTCTAAAATTTCTGAAAGTTGAATTGAGGTTTGTTGAAACCCTCAGAAACCAGTTCAAAAATAATCAACATTAAAATGTCTTCAAAGAAGTCCAAGAAAATGTTCCTCTTAGTCTCTGAAAATATTGGCAAGAGGTAAAATTCAAACCAATGTTTTTGGTATCTCAGAAACATTTATTTTGGGCCTTTGAATTAATTCAATAACTATTTGCATTGGATATATATTCTTTATATAATTAATATATGTCCAATAATTCTGGAACATTTTATGTGGTTCTGGATATTTTAGTTCTAGCCACATAATTATTTTCAGGATTTCATAAAATGGTTTGGTGTTAAAACTAAACCCAAAACAATTGCAGAAAAATAGAAAACAGAAACAATTTAGAAAACAGAGAAGAGAGAGAGAGCTTACCTGGGCCACTGCTGGCCCGACACTGTGCTGGCCCAGCCGACTGGCCAACGCCAGTCACCCCCTACCTCGCGCCAGAAGGCAGGGGCGCGTGCTCGCCGCGCGCCGGCCACGCGCCGGCCACCTCCTGCCTTCCTGCCTGCCTCCTCGTCGCTCTGGCCCTCCCTCGCGACGCCACGCATCCCCTGACCTCTCTCGCACTCTCCCTCGCCCTCATCCCCTCCTCTGTCTCTCTCTCACGCGCGCGACTGAACGCGGCGGCCGCCGCCGACGAGAACCACCACGGCCACAGCTACCCCCTCGCCCCTCGGTTGTGCCCACGAGTTCCGCGACGTCGTCCTCGACCCCCTCACCGAACCACGCCCCGCCGGAAGCCCTGCAGCGTCGCCTTCGAGCTCTTCTTCAACCTTCGGCCGCCGGCGACTTCGTCGTCGATTCGCCGGACCCCATGCCTCCCCTGCCTCGCCAGCAGCACCAGAAGAACTGCGGTGAGCCTCTGCACCGTTTCCCCCATGCCCCGTTGCCTAATTTGCGCCCTAGCTAGCTCCACCACCCTGCCCGAAAGCTTGCTCGCCGCCGGCATGTTTTCGTTCTCAGCGCGTTCCCAGGAACCCAGAACACCTACCCACTCGTCCTCCCGTGCACCGTAGCACGCTGTCCATCTTCACCGAACTCCGGCCACCGCGGAAGCGTACACCGCCGTCGATCTAGGTCGTCTCCGGCGACCCCGCTAGCACCAGCCGACGCGGACGAGGCTCAGGGTCCCAACGGTGCCATCCGCGCCTCGAACCGTGGCCTGTGCTGCGATTCCGCGCATCGCCGCCGTCTCGGACCTCACCGGCGGTTAGTCGCCGGCAGGTTCGACTGAGTTGACCCGGGGGTTTGACCCCATCTGACCAGGGTTTGACCACCCTGGGTCACTGATGCGTGGGGCCAGCCCTGCTAATTAACCCAGGTTAGTGTTAATTTATTTAGTTAGTTTAATTAGCCTCTGACATGTGGGCCCAAGCCCCTAATTAGTTAACTCGAGATTAATTAGAGCTAACCAATTTAGTTAACTAAACTAGACACTGACATGCGGGCCCCGCCCTGCTAACAGCCTGGTTAGGGTTAGTTTAACACTAACTAACTTGGTTAGTTGACTGGGTCACTGACCAGTGGGTCCCACTGGTCAGGTTTGACCTGGCCGACCAGTTGACCCGCTGACATCACCCTTGCGCAATGCTGACGTAGTAAAGCTTTTCTGGGATTTTAAATAAATCAGAAATGATTTATTTATTTCAGAAAATAGCTAAAACTTCTAAAAATCATAGAAAATCAACCGTAGCTCCAAATGAAATAAATTATATATGAAAAATTATAAGAAAAATTCAAGGAATCCATCTGTGCCACTTTCATGCATGTCAGATCAACTTATACCTGCTGATCAGGTCAAATCAATTAAATGGCATTTGAATTTCACATATGGAGTTTGAATTTGAACCTAGGGTTCAAACCAATTCCATTTAACATGTTGCTAGTTGCATTAGCTCAAAACACAACATATTGACATGTCATGATCATGCATCATATTGTGCATTGCATTGATTGTGTTCTTTCTCTGTTGCTGGTGGTTGTCCCCTCTCGATAGACGTTGTACCGACGCTGTGATCGTTGACACTGATGAAGACCCAATGATATCTTCAGAAGTGCCAGGCAAGCAAAACCCCCTTGTTCATTCCAATACAATCCCACTCTCTCGCTCCTGCTCTCTTTTACCGCATTAGGACAACAACGATTCAACTGTTACATGCTGCGGTAGTTGAACCCCTTTCCTCTGCATGACCTGTCATTGCCACAGTAAATAGTTGAAACCCACTAGCATGTGTAGGATCTGATTGAGCCATGTTGTGTTCTTGCCATGCCATGCCTGCTATTGCTTAGAGTTGTGTCAGGTCTGATTCATTGGGAATGAGTTGGAGTGGTACGATATGTTCTGGTGCTGAGAGTTAAGCGTGTGAACACGATTTGGTAAAGGTAGCGGTGAGAGGCCATGTAGGAGTACATGGTGGGTTGTCTCACTGGAACCGTCCTTAAGAACTGAGTTCTGTGTAAGTTGTCCAATGACTAGTTACTACCACACATTGGGCTCCGGGCGCTCCAAGCTCTCTCGATATTAGGCAACTTGATCTCTGTCCAGGAGTTGCAAATAGTTTCTGGTGTTTGTAGGTAGTGTTAGTAGTCTACCAAGTAGCACCCGGCCAGGTGGGCTTGGGACAGACTAGGCACAAGTGGCACGGTGTACCAAGCGTAGATCCATCCGGCGAGGTGGGCTTGGGAACCCTGCACACATCATTTGGGCCATGAGCGACACCCTGGCCGGATCTCCTTGCGGATGGAACCCGAATAGGCGATAAACCTGGACTAGAGTCTTGTGTGGTTAGTCAGGTCGTGGCCGACACCCTCGCCAGGCTTCCGCTTGAAGGTTGCTGAGATACATGACGTGTACATGGTGATAAGTGGTGAGAGCGTGTGTGAAGAAGTACACCCCTGCAGGGTTATCATGATCTATTCAAATAGCCGTGTTCTCGGTTATGGACTTCTTGGATGCTTACGTGGTACATAGACAACTTGAAGTGGATACTCTAAAATGCTCAAGACAAGTGTGAGTGCCATGGATGGCCTTCTCGTAGGGAGATGGGAATGAATCCATAGTAGTGTATTGATGTGGTGATTAGTGGACTCGTGTGCGCCACCTCAAAAGAGTTGCTTGCAGTCGTAGTTCAGGTTAGCCACTGAGTCAAAGTTGGCTTGCTGCAGTTAAACTCCACCACCCCCTTTGTTGATACCGATGCATATGTAGTTAGTTCTGATGTAAGTCTTGCTGAGTACAATTGTACTCGTGTTTGCTTAATTTATGTTTTGCAGAGAGGTTTCAGTCTCGCTAGTAGTTCCGCGTGGACTTCAACGTTTAGCTTGATACCTCAGCTACGATCTTGTGCCCCCGGCAGGATCTGGTAGATAGTCAGGCTTGTTAGCCTTTTTCATTTGTAGATGTCTGTTCTCAGACATGTTAAGCTTCCGCATGTGCTTTGACTTGTATGCTATGATTGTTGGGTCATGAGACCCATGTTTGTAATATCTCGCTCCTCGGAGCCTAATGAATAAATACTTGAGTTGTAGAGTTATGTTGTGATGCCATGTTGTATTTACACATATCAAGCATATTGTGTGTATGATTGAAATGCTTGGTATGTGTGGGATCCGACAATCTAGTTGTTTATCCTTGGCAGCCTCTCTTATGGGGAAATGTAGTCTAGTGCTTCCATGAGCCATAGTAGTCCGCTACAACCCGGTTCACCGGAGTCCTGTTAGCCCAGCACTACTGCTCAGGACACTTGACTGGCCGGCATGTGTTTCACTTCGTTCCTGTGTCTGTCCCTTCGGGGAAATGTCACGCGGTGACATCCGGAGTCCTGCCTAGCCTGCTACAGCCCGGGTTCCCGGAGTCCTGTTAGCCCAGTGCTACAGCCCGGATTTACACGCTGCTGACCGACATGCTCGATGTGATTCATGTATGCCTGTCCCCATAGGTTAGTGCCGCTTTGGGTTCACGACTAGCCATGTCGGCCCGGGTTCTCTGTCATATGGATGCTAGCGACACTATCATATACGTGAGCCAAAAGACGCAAACTGTCCCGGGCCATGGTAAGGCGACACCCGTGGGAATACCGTGCGTGAGGCCGCAAAGTGATATGAGGTGTTACCGGCTAGATCGACGTGACTTGGAATCAGGGTCCCGACAACGTTGGTATCAGAGCCTGACTGCCTGTAGGATTACCAAGCCAACTGGTCGAAGTCGTGTCTAGAAATGCTTTAGTTATGTAAGGGAATTGATTGTGGAAGGGAACGTAAGGCTCTTTTTACTCCTTATATCTTATGCCCTTCTGATCTGAGTCATCCTCTTATCTTCTACGGGGATTAAGAACTAGGCCTTCTCATCTATCTATCAGGATGACGTGTTACTAATCCATAGACTTATAGAATTGATAGTTTCAAGCCTTAGTTCCGTTCCTACTACCTCCGTATGTTGTCAGTTGATCTCGGAACCTTGATATTGTTGTTGAGTGGCTATGCCACCGTTTTTGCAGGTTGTCTCAAATCTTTTTGAGCATTTACAGCCGTTATGCTGTCCGAGTAATTCCAGGTTTCTAAATAGTCTGATGCATTTGCAAACCCCTTCCTCCTATTCCTGATGTCTATTTGGGCCAGATTAATCACACTAACCGGTCAGTTGAGGTACTCCATTGCCTCGACATATATGCTGGAGCTATTACTATGACCCTAGGTGTTTCAGGGAGTCACCTAGTGATCTAGCCATGTTTTGTATCCCCAGTGTGTGATTCTGGCCATTATTCTCAAAAGCATCCCGTGATGCCATTTAGTTAGTAGGTATTCTACTACTGGGTTTTGAACCCGAGATTCACCCTACTTACCTCATGTTGATAGTGTTGCTAGTTCCTTTAGGATATTAGTAACCTTTGCATTAGTCCTCGAGGTCCATGGTATATCCTTCTTCCAAATACTATGAACCGCCTATGGTAGTAGTTATTTGAACCAAAAGATCACAATCAGAGTACTCTTGAGGAGTTCTCCATTCATAATTGTGACTCTGCCAGTCCTACCTCTCTGCATGGGTTATCCGGAAGAAACATGTCGAACTTGGTTCGACATACTAATCTATGCATCCACAACTCATAAAGTTATATGTTCCTCGAGTTGTTCCTCTTCAGTTGTATCTCGACCATCTTCTATCATTTGATAGTCAAGAGCATGTCATGCATTCATGCTCATCGATACCTCATATTCTTGTGCTCTATCAAGCCATTCTATTCCGGAATGACTAGGAGTCTAGGAGAAACAAACTCCAGTACCTCATCCATATCTAGGATTGGGTCAAAGCAATTGTACTCCGCAGATCAAAATGCCAATCCAGCTTCTGCTCTGTTCTACCTTGGAGTATTACCCTATTTATGTCAAGAATATTATAGGAATTGCACCATCTCTTATGAATTCTTGATGCAGTGATACTTCTCACCATCATCATTCATTCCTCGGCCCTCGTGTTGTTGTAACCGGAATGCCGACAAGTGAATTGTGATGTGTGAAATCAATGCTCCGAGAAACTCGTTGCTTGGTAGTAAATGGACAATATTCTCATTCTTAGCGTGTTGGTTATTAAATCATCAACCTAAGATTGACCGTGTTACCTAGTCCTTATTTCTGGTGCACTCTTCGATCAATGAGTTAGGATTATTCAATCCCTTGCTTAGTTGATCATATCGTCTTGCTCTGAAAAGCAAGATTGTTCTCGAGCTTAGTAACATATCGGTGGTTCGTGTTGTTCCGATTATCTTCTCGGAAGTAGTACCTGGTTGTCACCTGACCGCTATGTTGAGTTTGTGATCAAGTTGGTTTTCCAATAAACCACCCCTTCTCCAAGAATCTGTGTTGGATATCCCTGAGCTAGTTGGTTAAGCTAAACAACAACTCGGAGAGTTGGAAGATAAAGCTTGTCTGACTTAGTTCATGTTAAGGGATATCTTTTTGTGTGTGTGCATGTTGAAGAAAGATGATATCTCCATCGATTGGTCCTCGTGATCAGTTGTGGGATCTATTGTCTTGTCCAAACTTTGTTTTGAGTGTGGGCTATCCTCAAATCAAACCAGAACCAACGATGTTTGTAATGTTGTCTTACTCGTGGTTGACTCCTCAAGCATACACCATTACATCTTTGGCCTGACCAATACTATCACATTGTCCACATAGTGGTGGAAGTCCAGTGATATGGAAATTCCGATGAATTGCTGTTGAGCCCATCAGCGGCATTTTGTCTCCTCCATGATTTGTGTTGAACATCCAGCTAGTGTTGGAAACTTGTGTAATCATTTTCTTCACGCCCCGTTCATGAAGTATATGTTTGGATGAAAGAAGTGACTTCCTTTGATTCACGTGCATTTGATGTAAGTTGCCGCCGTGAATCCGTGAAAGTTTGTTTTGCTTCCTCTGGAATCATCCCAAGTCAGTCATGCATGTGCGAAGTATTCTATGGTCTGATAGACTGATCATCTACATTCTATACGTATCCCTAGCACACCAAGCCACTGATTGATTTGTTCAAGGAGAAGAAGTTTCTTCTTAAGAGTTAGACTACGCAAGGACTTCTATATCCTCGTTGATGGTTCCCCCTGAACTCGGTAGTGTTTCATTTTAAGACTACCAGGTGACCATGCTTGTCTAGGACAACGTGTTCACATGCTTGTAGCAGAACCAGCTCATGTTTTGGAGCTTACTACCGTAGTTCATTCCCCCGAGAATCTCGCAACGTCGTCTCGTCGATTGTGTTGCAAACCTTCATTTTCCTTTCTAGACTCGATGAGTCTGGAATATTCTGACACCAACCAGATCTAAATCTCAGGCAGATATGATGGTTGGAGCATTTTCCAAGAACTATAATATTGGTCTCTCGATAACCGGTAAAGTGGATGTCGTAGCCAACACATACAGCCGGAAGACCTATTATTGTAGTATCTCGATTGAAGAAAGTTGGCCACCTTCCCATGAGGATTTCGTAGGATTTACCTTCGTAGTTAATCCTTACGGATTCTTGTGCTCCCGAAGTCCGACCTTTCACTTGATGTCCTAGATACCAAACCATATCAATAAATGAGTTATCCTAGCACATCAAGGAGAACATTAGAAGCGGAGTGCTAAATGTCTCTCGGTCGATTATCCAGATTTTGTTTCCTTGGCCTCGCTAAGGTGAAATCTGAGAAAGTGTTATCTTCCTTTGCATCGTCATCATCCATCACCATTCATCATGGTGGTATGTTGTGTTGCCAGGATCCTTGACACGGATGTTGGTAGAACCTTGATGAATATGGAAATGCTCAAGTTCTTGAGAGCATGCGTAAGCACTAGGATTTATCGTCGGCATTAACTGGGATCCATTCTCAGTTTCTTCGATTATGCCATAACCTTTCAAATAGTGGAATCTCTCTCTACTGTTGGGTTTCTCCCCAGTTACCAGAATCTTTCCCAACATTTGCATTTTGTTCCCAGCTTGCATCTCAGTAGTTGTTGTTCAGGATCATCTTCAAAAGTGGACTTACCATGGGTCCCATCCATTTCCGGTGATCAGCAAAAGTCATCCATTACGTTGTCTTCAACAAGGTAGTCCACATCATCTATTCTAGTCAGGGTATGCCATTTCTTCGAGCTCTTTCAAACGATCGATTGTGATTACCTCAGGCTGGTATAAAGAGTTCCAATGATCTTTGCATCAAAAGTAATTCTTTTTGCCACTTAAGGGAAAATCCCACGGGTCATCTCCCCTAAGGTGCCCCATTATGGAATCATGGCAATTATTTCATTGCAATCTTGAAATCATGCACCATCCTTTTTAGCGTGGAATTTTGCCTATCCAGTAGAACCTTGTCATCTACCTCCTTTCCATCATCCCTGATCTATGTTTCATGTCTCAGCTCAAAAGATGTTCCATGTCTCATTCCATGAGTTGATCTTGTGATCATTAATATGTTGCTCGAACCTCAAGAAGATCGTTTCTTCTTAAATTCTCCCTTTCTACTCGTTGTCATGTTGGATGTAGTTCTCAAAGCAAGACGTCGAGATCAAGATGATGCAATAAATCAACATCCTCGAGAAGACATCTGGATCGTGAAGATTTTGTTAGCTTGTGTTTCCCCCTTCACCTTACCCTACGCTTGAATCTCGGGACGAGATTCTTGTTTAGTAGGGGTGAGTTGTCACAACCCTAGAGTACCCGAGTGAAATTGTTGCATCTGCACTCATGCATCATGTCTAAAATTTCTGAAAGTTGAATTGAGGTTTGTTGAAACCCTCAGAAACCAGTTCAAAAATAATCAACATTAAAATGTCTTCAAAGAAGTCCAAGAAAATGTTCCTCTTAGTCTCTGAAAATATTGGCAAGAGGTAAAATTCAAACCAATGTTTTTGGTATCTCAGAAACATTTATTTTGGGCCTTTGAATTAATTCAATAACTATTTGCATTGGATATATATTCTTTATATAATTAATATATGTCCAATAATTCTGGAACATTTTATGTGGTTTTGGATATTTTAGTTCTAGCCACATAATTATTTTCAGGATTTCATAAAATGGTTTGGTGTTAAAACTAAACCCAAAACAATTGCAGAAAAATAGAAAACAGAAACAATTTAGAAAACAAAGAAGAGAGAGAGCTTACCTGGGCCACTGCTGGCCCGACACTGTGCCGTCCCAGCCAACTGGCCAGCGCCAGTCACCCCCTACCTCGCGCCAGAAGGCAGGGGCGCGTGCTCGCCGCGCGCCGGCCACCTCCTGCCTCCCTGCCTGCCTCCTCGTCGCTCTGGCCCTCCCTCGCGACGCCACGCATCCCCCGACCTCTCTCCCACTCTCCCTCGCCCTCATCCCCTCCTCTGTCTCTCTCTCACGCGCGCGACCGAACGCGGCCGCCGCCGCCGACGAGAACCACCACGGCCACAGCTAGCCCCTCGCCCCTCGGTTGTGCCCACGAGTTCCGTGACGTCGTCCTCGACCCCCTCACCGAACCACGCCCCGCCGTAAGCCCTGCAGCGTCGCCTTCGAGCTCTTCTTCAACCTTCGGCCGCCGGCAACTTCGTCGTCGATTCGCCAGACCCTGTGCCTCCCCTGCCTTGCCAGCAGCACCAAAAGAACTGCGGTGAGCCTCTGCACCGTTTCCCCCATGCCCCGTTGCCTAATTTGCGCCCTAGCTAGCTCCACCACCCTGCCCGAAAGCTTGCTCGCCGCCGGCCATGTCGCCGCCGTGGCTAGAGCCCACAAACGTCGCGTCAGAGCATGTTTTCGTCCTCAGCGCGTTCCCAGGAACCCAGAACACCTACCCACTCATCCTCCCGTGCACCGTAGCACGCTGTCCATCTTAATCGAACTCCGGCTGCCACGGAAGCGGACACCGCCGTCGATCTAGGTTGTCTCCGGCGACCCCGCTAGCACCAGCCGACGCGGACGAGGCTCAGGGTCCCAACGGTGCCATCCGCGCCTCGAACCGTGGCCTGTGCTGCGATTCCGCGCATCACCGCCGTCTCGGACCTCGCCGGCGGTTAGTCGCCGGCAGGTTTGACTGAGTTGACCCGGGGGTTTGACCCTGTCTGACCAGGGTTTGACCACCCTGGGTCACTGACGCGTGGGGCCAGCCCTGCTAATTAACCCAGGTTAGTGTTAATTTATTTAGTTAGTTTAATTAGCCTCTGACATGTGGGCCCAAGCCCCTAATTAGTTAACTCGAGATTAATTAGAGCTAACCAATTTAGTTAACTAAACTAGACACTGACATGCGGGCCCCGCCCTGCTAACAGCCTGGTTAGGGTTAGTTTAACACTAACTAACTTGGTTAGTTGACTGGGTCACTGACCAGTGGGTCCCACTGGTCAGGTTTGACCTGGCCGACCAGTTGACCCGCTGACATCACCCTTGCGCAATGCTGACACAGTAAAGCTTTTCTGGGATTTTAAAGAAATCAGAAATGATTTATTTATTTCAGAAAATAGCTAAAACTTCTAAAAATCATAGAAAATCAACTGTAGCTCCAAATGAAATAAATTATATATGAAAAATTATCAGAAAAATTCAAGGAATCCATCTGTGCCACTTTCATGCATGTTAGATCAACTTATACCTGCTGATCAGGTCAAATCAATTAAATGGCATTTGAATTTCACATATGGAGTTTGAATTTGAACCTAGGGTTCAAACCAACTCCATTTAACATGTTGCTAGTTGCATTAGCTCAAAACACAGCATATTGACATGTCATGATCATGCATCATATTGTGCATTGCATTGATTGTGCTCTTTCTCTGTTGCCGGTGGTTGTCCCCTCTCGATAGACGTTGTACCGACGCTGTGATCATTGACACTGATGAAGACCCAATGGTATCTTCGGAAGTGCCAGGCAAGCAAAACCCCCTTGTTCATTCCGATACAATCCCACTCTCTCGCTCCTGCTCTCTTTTACCGCATTAGGATAACAACGATTCAACTGTTACATGCTGCGGTAGTTGAACCCCTTTCCTCTGCATGACCTGCCATTGCCACAGTAAATAGTTGAAACCCACTAGCATGTGTAGGATCTGATTGAGCCATGTTGTGTTCTTGCCATGCCATGCCCGCTATTGCTTAGAGTTGTGTCAGGTCTGATTCATCGGGAATGAATTGGAGTGGTACGATATGTTCTGGTGCTGAGAGTTAAGCGTGTGAACACGATTTGGTAAAGGTAGCGGTGAGAGGCCATGTAGGAGTACATGGTGGGTTGTCTCACTGGAACCGTCCTTAAGAACTGAGTTCTGTGTAAGTTGTCCAATGACTAGTTACTACCACACATTGGGCTCCGGGCGCTCCAAGCTCTCTCGATATTAGGCAACTTGATCTCTGTCCAGGAGTTGCAAATAGTTTCTGGTGTTTGTAGGTAGTGTTAGTAGTCTACCAAGTAGCACCCGGCCAGGTGGGCTTGGGACAGACTAGGCACAAGTGGCACGGTGTACCAAGCGTAGATCCATCCGGCGAGGTGGGCTTGGGAACCCTGCACACATCATTTGGGCCATGAGCGACACCCTGGCCGGATCTCCTTGCGGATGGAACCCGAATAGGCGATAAACCTGGACTAGAGTCTTGTGTGGTTAGTCAGGTCGTGGCCGACACCCTCGCCAGGCTTCCGCTTGAAGGTTGCTGAGATACATGACGTGTACATGGTGATAAGTGGTGAGAGCGTGTGTGAAGAAGTACACCCCTGCAGGGTTATCATGATCTATTCAAATAGCCGTGTCCTCGGTTATGGACTTCTTGGATGCTTACGTGGTACATAGACAACTTGAAGTGGATACTCTAAAATGCTCAAGACAAGTGTGAGTGCCATGGATGGCCTTCTCGTAGGGAGACGGGAATGAATCCATAGTAGTGTATTGATGTGGTGATTAGTGGACTCGTGTGCGCCACCTCAAAAGAGTTGCTTGCAGTCGTAGTTCAGGTTAGCCACTGAGTCAAAGTTGGCTTGCTGCAGTTAAACTCCACCACCCCCTTTGTTGATACCGATGCATATGTAGTTAGTTCTGATGTAAGTCTTGCTGAGTACAATTGTACTCGTGTTTGCTTAATTTATGTTTTGCAGAGAGGTTTCAGTCTCGCTAGTAGTTCCGCGTGGACTTCAACGTTTATCTTGATACCTCAGCTACGATCTTGTGCCCCCGGCAGGATCTGGTAGATAGTCAGGCTTCTTAGCCTTTTTCATTTGTAGATGTCTGTTCTCAGACATGTTAAGCTTCCGCATGTGCTTTGACTTGTATGCTATGATTGTTGGGTCATGAGACCCATGTTTGTAATATCTCGCTCCTCGGAGCCTAATGAATAAATACTTGAGTTGTAGAGTTATGTTGTGATGCCATGTTGTATTTACACATATCGAGCATATTGTGTGTATGATTGAAATGCTTGGTATGTGTGGGATCCGACAATCTAGTTGTTTATCCTTGGCAGCCTCTCTTATGGGGAAATGTAGTCTAGTGCTTCCATGAGCCATAGTAGTCCGCTACAGCCCGGTTCACCGGAGTCCTGTTAGCCCAGCACTACTGCTCAGGACACTTGACTGGCCGGCATGTGTTTCACTTCGTTCCTGTGTCTGTCCCTTCGGGGAAATGTCACGCGGTGACATCCGGAGTCCTGGCTAGCCTGCTACAGCCCGGGTTCCCGGAGTCCTGTTAGCCCAGTGCTACAGCCCGGATTTACACGCTGCTGACCGACATGCTCGATGTGATTCATGTATGCCTGTCCCCATAGGTTAGTGCCGCTTTGGGTTCACGACTAGCCATGTCGGCCCGGGTTCTCTGTCATATGGATGCTAGCGACACTATCATATACGTGAGCCAAAAGACGCAAACGGTCCCGGGCCATGGTAAGGCGACACCCGTGGGAATACCGTGCGTGAGGCCGCTAAGGGATATGAGGTGTTACCAGCTAGATCGGCGTGACTTGGAATCGGGGTCCCGACACTCCCACTTGCACTAGAGTCAATAATCTAGTTCACATCGCCATTTGATTAACACTCACAGGTCACATCGCCATGTGACCAACATCCAAAGAGTTTACTAGAGTCACTAATCTAGTTCACATCATTATGTGATTAATACTCAATGAGTTCTGGGTTTGATCATGTTATGCTTGTGAGAGAGGTTGTAGTCAACGGGTCTATAATATTCAGACCCCTATGTATTTCGCAAAACTTTATGTCATATCGTAGATACTGCTACCACGTTCCACTTGGAGCTATTCCAAATTGTTGCTCCATTATACGTATCCGGTATCTCTACTCAGAGCTATCCGGATAGGTGTTAAGCTTGCATCGACGTAACTCTTTACGTCGAACTCTTCATCACCTCCATAACCGAGAAACATTTCCTTATTCCTCTAAGGATAATATTGACCGCTATCTGGTGATCCAGTCCTAGATAACCTTTGTACCCTCTTGCCAGACATGTGGCAAGGCACACATCTGGTGCGGTACTCAGCATGGCATACCGTATAGAGCCTATGACAAAAGCATAGGGGGTGACCTTCGTCCTTCCTCTTTCTTCTGCCGTGGTCAAGCTTTGAGTCTTACTCAACTTCACACCTTACAACTCAGGTAAGAACCCCTTCTTTGACTGATCTATTTTGAACTCCTTCAAAAACATGTCAAGGTGTGCGTTCTTTGAAAGTATCATCAGGCGTCTTGATCTATTTCTATAGATCTTGATGCCCAATATGTAAGCAGCTTTATCCAGGTCTTCCTTTGAAAATCACTCTTCAAACAATCGTTTATGCTTTCCAAAAATTCTACATTATTTCGGATCAACAATATGTCATCCACATATACTTATCAGAAATGTTGTAGTGCTCCCACTCACTTTCTTGTAAATACAAGTTTCTAGCAAACATTGTATAAACCTAAAAGCTTTGATCACTCCATCAAAGCATATATTCTGACTCCGAGATGCTTGCTCTAGTCCATAGAAGGATCGCTAGAGCCAGCATACCTTTTAGCATCCTTAGGATCGACAAAACCTTTTATTGTATCACATACAACTTTTTCTTACGAAAACTGGTAAGAAAACTTGTTTTGACATCCATCTGTCAGATTTCATAATCGAAAAATACAGCTAATGGTAACATGATTCCGACGGACTTAAACATCTCTACGGGTGAGAAAATCTCATCGTAGTCAACTCCTTGAAGTTGTGAAAAGACTCTTTCCCACAAGTCGAGCTTCATAGACGGTAACTCTCGGAGTAAGTGACCACGGGTAGCCTAGCCGGCTCCCCCTGGCCTTTCTTAAAAAATTACGAGCCGATCCGGCTCTCAAGGATCCAAGACATGGGGCCGCCTTCCCCTGGCCGGCTATCTCCATGGCCGGCTATTGGAAGGCTGCCCGACTTCAACCCTCATAAAGAAAGCCGCAGGAGGGCCGTCTCCTAAGAGCCGGCTGCGAGAAGGCCGACTCCAAGGAGCCGGCTCCCATAAAGCGATCAAGACCGTACCCTCGAAGTCTGCATCCACCTAACGACGATGTGACAGGGCGTGGCTACAGTGAAGCCTGCCACCCCCGAATCCCGGAGCGCGCCTGGCACAGTGCGCCGTACGGGTGGCCATGACCCGTCCGACGCGGCACTGTTGCCACGTTGACCCTGATGTCATCCACGACGGGCTACCAGTACGGCCCACGGGCGGTGGGCCCCTTCGGGCAGAGAGACACCCGAAGGCGGCCTGGCCTCCCCCAGTCGGCCCAAGACGGAGCCGGCTCTCTCCAGCCGGCTTGCCACCCCCTCGAAGGAGACGCCCCATTAAGGAGACAAGACGCGGTGAGGCTACAGTGGTCACCCGCCGGACGGCAGCACTGTAGCCACGCTTACCTCGGCGAAGCTCTCATCACCAAGATTGAGCAACAGTAGCTAGCCACCAACAAGGCCCTGGACAGTGGGGCCTGCCTGTCGACCAAGGGGCCGGCAGCTGGTGGGACCCACTAGCCGGCGGGCCCCAGCAGCCGGCGCAGAAGCCGGAGAGCGTAGACACAGACGGCTGGGCCCCATGCCCAGCCGGATTACCGTTGTACCCTCGGGGGGTAGGCCTATATAAACCCCCCGGGACACCCATGCAAAGGGTTGATCCCTGCTAGTTTTAGACACCACGTAGGGAGGAGAAGAGAGCAAGCAGAGCCCTTCTTCCTCCTCTCGCCAAACAGCTCAAGGAGCACCGTGTAGCTACTTGTTCATCGAGTGATCATGCGGAGACCCCGCAGAGCAGCAGTAGGGGTGTTATCTCCACGGAGAGCCCCGAAGCTGGGTAAGATTCGCCGGCGTGCATGTCTTCGCCTCATCCCATTTCCAGGCACCGGCGATGTTTTACTGGCTCCCAGAATGATAAGCCACCCGTTGGCATATGTCGCACCTACCACCCAACATTTGGCGCCCACCGTGAGGCTAGGTGCACCGTCGTCCGGAGACCTGTTCTGGACGGGAACCTTCTTCGCCCCCCCCCCCCGCGAGCGTAGCCAGCCCGGCACGCCCGATGGCGCTTGCCACGATGCGCTGCAAGGCATCACCAACGCCTGCGCAGTGAGCAGCCTCGCCGATCTCCTCGACAAGACCCTCATCTCCGACGAGCTCGCCTCCGGCGCGGGCACCGACCACCTCGTCAACCTCCTCGGCCGGCTCCATGTCTCCGGCGAGCCTGCTGTGGACTTGGAGTCGGTTGGCTTCACCAATCCGATGCCTGTCGACTCCGACACGGCCTCATTCGACACCTTCCCCACCAACGTCACGATCTACAACGACCCGCTTCCCCGAGCCGATGGCTGCGACGCTGTCACCACCGAGGTGATGGTCATCGGCCACGACGGCGCAGCCGACGAGAGCGCCCACGACACCCCGCACGCTGCGGTCCACGACTTGTCCATCCCCCTCCCGGCCGACGCCGACGCTGAAGCACTGGAGGCTCGCCGCCTCGCCCTCCTCGTGGAGGGCCGGAAGTTGGTTTCCATGAGACGCCTCGCTGAGGCCCACCGACGCGAGGCCGACCGCGCCGCCTTTGGCACGCCTCCCCCAGGCGGGCCTAGCTGGGCCGGCGTTGTCAGACAGCGCGGCGCTGTCGTTGCCGACACGTTAGGGGTCGACCGCCCAGTCTACGCCACTCCACTCGAGAACCTGCGCGCCGCCCAGGCGGCCGTAGACGAGCTAGACGGACTGGGGGCCGAAGAACTCCCTCACATGACCCGACGCATCCAGCAGCTGATCGATGCAGCCGCGCAGCGGCACGAAGCCGACGCCCGCGCGGAAAGCCCTCCCCCGCGCCGCGATCACGGTGCGATGTCCCGGATGCCGACTGCAGGTAGAGACCACGCGCGGCGCGAGAAAGAGCCGGCTGCCAGCCGAAGCCAAACCCGGATCTCCATCGTGCGAGATGCAGAAGGACACCCTCGGGCCGTGGAGTGGCGGGGCAACCCGCCTCCGCCTCGGCCCCGTGGAGAGAGATATCCCACCCTGCCGCCTGTTGCGCATCCGACTCTCAGCGGCCGGCTAGGTCGCCACGAAGGAGTCGGCGAGAACGACGCCCGCCATCGGATCGACCGCCTGGCGCGATCCCTAGCGCTGGAAGAAGAAGACGATGTCGGTCCGCCTTGCTTCGGCCCCCGCATCCACGACGAGCCCTTCCCCAAAGGGTTCTCGCTCCCAAGAGACACGCCCAAGTATAACGGTTCCGTGAAGCCGGAAGATTGGTTGATCGACTACTCCACGGCGGTTAGCATAGCCAACGGCAACCGGCACGTTGCCGTGAAGTACGTGCCCCTCATGCTGCAAGGCACGGCGTGGACCTGGCTCAACAGCCTCAAACCACACAGCATCAACAGCTGGCTAGATTTCACAGAAGCTTTTGTCCGCAACTTCACCAGCACCTACAAGCGGGCTCCCAAGCCCAGACAGCTCTCCTTGTGCGTACAAGGCCCCACCGAGTCAACTCGCGACTACCTCACGCGTTGGGCCGAGCTTCGCAACTCTTGCGAAGGGGTGCACGAGGTGCAAGCCATAGAATACTTCACTGCCGAGTGCCGAGAGGGCACCCTCCTCAAGCACAAGCTCCTCTGCGACGAGCCGACTACCCTTGACGAGCTTCTGGACATAGCGGACAAGTACGCTACCGCCGACTCCTCAATGAAGACCGAGCTCCGGGTAGACGCGTCCGGAAAAGTACTCAACCCGGCGCCCAAGACGCCGGTTGGGGATTCCGGCCGACGCCCACACTCGAATGACCACAAGCGCAAGGGCCCCGCGCCACCTCCCGCCAGTCGGCAGGAGGCCATAGTCGAAGACGTGCCGCCCGAAGGGCGTCCCGCGCCCAAGAAACCCAAGGGCGGCAGGCCAGCTTGGCAGCCGGCCTTCTCCTACGAGCAAACTCTCGATGCCCCATGCAAGTTCCACAGCGGCGCGAAGCCATCCTACCACACAACCCGGAAGTGCCATTGGCTCACCCGAATCTCCAAAGGCGAAGGGCTCGCACCGCCTCCACCTGCCGGTCCGCCGCCTTCGGCTCCGCAGCCGCCGGCCACTCGGCCCGCAGTCGGAGCCATGCATGATGAGTTCCCCAATGAGCATGCCGCCTACATCGTCTTTACAAGCCAGCCCGAAGACCGGCGCAGCAAACGCCGAGAGAATCAGGAAGTCAGCATGGTTGCTGCCAACCCCGCCAAGCACATGCACTGGTCAGAAAAACCTATTAGCTGGAGCCGGGCCGACCACCCAGAGGTGATGCCATCTCCCGGCTCTTATGCGTTGGTTCTGGATGCCACCCTTGCAACAGATAGACGCGCCGCTCGCTTCTCCCGTGTGTTGATAGACGGCGGGAGCAGCATCAACATCTTGTACCGCGACACCCTGGAGAAGCTGAACGTCAAGACAAAGCAACTCATACCTACTCAGACAGTGTTCCATGGCATCGTACCCGGCCTGTCCTGCGCCCCCATTGGCAAGATCAAGATTGATGTACTTTTTGGGGACAAGGAGCATTTCCGCCGAGAAGCGATCTAGTTTGAAGTGGTGGACCTGGAGAGCCCTTACCATGCATTGCTTGGCCGACCTGCCTTGGCCAAATTCATGGCAGTTCCCCACTATGCATACCTCAAGATGAAGATACCAAGCACCAAAGGCGTCATCACCATAGCCGGTGATTACAAGAAGTCCTCCGAGTGCGCAGCAGCTAGCAGCCGGCTGGCCGAGTCCCTTGTGATTGTCGAAGAGAAGAAGATGTTGGACCGGGTCGTGGCCATGGCCGGCAAGCAGTTGGCCCTGTCCCCCGATCCCAAGGAGCATGATGCCCAAGGATCTTTCCAGCCGGCCAAGGAGACGAAGAAGATACCTCTTGACCCCGAGCACCCAGAGAGGTTTGCCGTCATCGGGTCAAACCTAAGCAGCAAATAGGAAGGCGAGCTCGCCGACTTCCTCCATGAGAATCGAGACATCTTTGCATGGTCCCCCAAGGACATGCCGGGTGTTCCGAAGGAATTCGCCGAGCACAAATTACACGTCCGAGAAGACGCCAAACCAGTTAAACAACCCCTCCGCCGACTGTCGGAGGAGAAACGCAGGATTGTGGGAGAGGAGATAGCCCGGCTTCTGGCAGCCGGCTTCATTATGGAAGTTTTCTTTCCAGAGTGGCTCGTCAACCCGGTCCTCGTGCTAAAGAAGAACAACAAGTGGTGCATGTGTATAGACTACACGAGCCTCAACAAGGCCTACCCCAAAGATCCCTTTGCCCTGCCAAGGATTGACCAAGTGATAGACTCCACGGCCGGATGCGAGCTGTTGAGTTTCTTGGACGCTTACTCAGGGTATCACCAGATAAAGTTAGATCCGGCTGACCGCCTGAAGGCCGCCTTCATCACGCCATTCGGAGCCTTCTGCTACCTGACTATGACATTCGGCTTGAGAAATGCAGGTGCCACTTTTCAGCGTTGCATGCAGAAGTGCCTCCTCAAGCAACTCGGCAGAAATGCCCACGTCTACGTAGACGACATTGTGGTGAAGATGGAGAAGCGCGGCACCTTGCTGGAAGACCTCAAGGAAACATTTGAGAACCTACGCCATTTCCAAATCAAGCTTAACCCCGAGAAATGTGTGTTCAGAGTGCCAACCGGCCAGCTCCTAGGCTTCCTGGTCTCCGAACGCGGCATCGAATGCAACCCAGTAAAGATCAAGGCCATTGAGAGAATGGAGATTCCCACCAAACTTCGAGACGTCCAGAAGTTTACCGGATGCTTCGCCTCCCTGAACCGCTTCATCAGCCGGCTCGGAGAGAAAGCTCTTCCTCTCTACCGCCTCATGAAGAAGACCAACCACTTCGAGTGGAATGACCAAGCCGATCAAGCTTTTCACGAGCTGAAGAAGATGCTGGCCACGCCGCCTGTCCTGGCGGCGCCACTGAGAAAGAGCCCATGCTCCTCTACATTGCCGCAACCAGTCGGGTGGTCAGCACCGTCATCGTAGTCCAACGCCCAGAAGAAGGCCGAGCCCAGCCGGTCCAGAGGCCGGTGTACTATTTGAGCGAGGTGCTGTCTACCTCGAAGCAGAACTACCCGCACTACT
Organism: Triticum aestivum; assembly: GCF_018294505.1. NCBI lineage: Eukaryota > Viridiplantae > Streptophyta > Magnoliopsida > Poales > Poaceae > Triticum > Triticum aestivum. Next base: position 433,923,179 of record NC_057812.1, read on the forward strand.
AGAAGATGTGCTATGGCGTGTACTTCGCCGCCAAGTAGCTGAAGCCCTACTTCCAAGAACATCCCATCACGGTTGTATGCACCGCCCCGCTGGCCGAGATCATAGGCAACCGGGATGCATCCGGCCGGGTGGCGAAATGGGCCATCGAGCTGGCCCCTTACGCGATCTTCTACCAGCCTCGTGCCGCCATCAAATCCCAAGCATTGGCCGACTTCCTCTCGACTGGGCCGAGACCCAGTACCTGGCGCCGGCTCCCGACTCCACTCATTGGCGCATGCACTTCGATGGGTCCAAGATGCGCACCGGCTTGGGAGCCAGCATCGTCCTCACCTCTCCCAAAGGCGACAAGCTCAGATACACGCTGCAAATCCACTTTGCCGCCTCCAACAATGCAGCCGAGTACGAGGCGCTCATACACGGGCTCCGGCTTGCCAAAGAGCTCGGCATTCGCCGGATCCTATGTTATGGCGACTCGGACATGGTGGTCCAGCAATCATCCGGCGACTGGGACGCCAAGGACGCAAATATGGCAAGCTACCTCTTCCTCGTCCAGCAGATCAGTGGGTATTTTGAAGGATGCGAGTTCCTCCACGTACCACGAGCCGACAACGAACCACCTGATGCTCTGGCTCGAATAGGCTCCACCTGGCAAGCAATACCAACCGACGTCTCTCTACAACGCCTTCTCAAGCCGTCTATCAAGCCGTCTCCAGAGTCCGATTCCATCTTCGTGCCGCCTGACCCCGACGCGACCGGGTCCGGCTCGAAGAGCCAAGCAGGTGGCCCGACGACTTCGATAGTCGGCCAGGGGGTATCAGCAGGCGGCTCGGGGACTTCCGTAGTTACGCCCGACCCGGGGACTGCCTCACCCGGCTCGGGAATTGCGGTAGTCGGCCCGGAAACTACACCAACACAACAGGCGGCGACCGACTCTAGCATTTCACCGCCCAGCCCACCCGCCCCGGTCGCAGTAGCCGTTTTGGCAATAGAAGAAGTCGCAGCTCCGTCATGGGCTCAATCCATCCTCAACTTCCTAATAAACCAAGATCTGCCGGTTGACGAAGTAGAGGCAAGACAAGTCCAACGCCGAACCGGAGCATACACAATCGTCAATAGAGAGCTCGTCAAGCGCAGTGTCACTGGAGTCCTCTAGCGATGCGTCGAGCAAGAGAAGGGCATTGCAATCCTTAGAGACATCCACCAAGGAGAATGCGGCCACCATGCGGCCTCAAGATCACTCGTCGCCAAAGCCTTCCGCCATGGTTTCTTTTGGCCGACTGCTTTGGATGACGCCAAGGAGTTAGTCAAACATTGCAAAGGGTGCCAACTCTTCAGCTCCAAGCAACACATGCCAGCTTCAGCACTCAAGACCATTCCCCTCACTTGGCCCTTCGCCGTTTGGGGACTGGACATGGTGGGCCCATTCAAGACGGCGCGCGGAGGCATGACACATCTGCTTGTCGCCGTGGACAAATTCACCAAATGGATTGAAGCAAAGCCGATCAAGAAGCTGAATGGGCCGACTGCCATCACATTTATCACAGATATAACAACTCGGTACGGCGTGCCACACAACATCATCACCGACAGTGGCACAAATTTCGCCAAGGGAGCCTTGGCACGTTTCTGCGCGACGCAAGGCATCCGGTTGGATCTAGCATCCGTCGCCCACCCGCATTCAAACGGCCAGGTCGAGCGAGGCAACGGCCTCATCCTTTCCGGCATCAAGCCCCGACTGATCGTACCACTGGAGCGTTCAGCCGGCTGTTGGCTCGATGAGCTGTCGGCTGTCCTCTGGAGTCTGCGCACTACACCAAACAAGTCAACCGGCTTCACCCCTTTCTTCCTCGTGTATGGTGCCGAGGCGGTCATCCCAACTGACATCGAGTTCGACTCGCCTCGAGTAACCATGTACACGGAAGCGGAGGCCAAGGAAGCATGAGAAGACGATGTCGACCTGCTGGAAGAAAGCCGGCTGTTAGCCCTCAGCCGGTCCACCATCTATCAGCAGGGCCTGCGCCGCTACCACAGCCGGAAGGTCAAGCCAAGATCCTTCCAAGAGGGCGATCTTGTGCTCCGGCTGACCCAGCGAACAGCCGGCCAGCACAAGCTCTCGGCCCCTTGGGAGGGCCCCTTCGTCATCAGCAGAGCCTTAGGCAACGACTCCTACTACCTGATCGACGCGCAGAAGCCGAAGGCACGAAAGAGAGACGACTCTGGCAAAGAGTCGGAACGACCATGGAACGCCAACCTCCTCCGAAGGTTTTATAGCTGAAATGCAGTATGTATCACGCTAACTTTTGTACTAAGTACGAAACAATAGGGCCCCCAAGGAGAGCTCAGGGACTGCCATCTTTTGTCTATAAATGAAAAGTATCATGCTTATGGCCTTGTCATTGCATTCACTTTTTTCCGTCCAGCACCGGGTTCGACTAGTCGGCCCGGGGACTGGCCGCCTGGAGTTATATTAGAAGTCCTACCCGCAGTCAGACAAGTAGTGTGCCGGCTCCCAAGCCTTCTCTTGCTAAGATTCGCAGTTCGAAGAACCGGCTGTCTGGCTGACAAGAGTTAAGGGCAGGAATGGGTGCCCACATGAAAAACGGCTAGGGACTAACGGACTAATATAACAAAAGCTGGTTTTTCTCCCACCGCCGACCGGCTACCAGAGTAGCCGGTCGGCCGGCTTCCATTCACTTCACCTCAATCCAAGAAAGCTCGAGTACTTGCCTCCCCAAAAGGGGAAGGCGGCAAAGGAAACAGCCTAAGGATAGAAAGCATACGTGAATGGAAACCAACATGCACAAGTTAATATTTACATAAAAGACCTTCAAAAGGCCAGCATTCAACATAGTTTGGATACACCCCCAGTGGGTGGAACTGCAGAAGCTTAATAAAATTGTTCAGAAGGCAACAGGCAGGAAAAAAACAAGGACGGCAGATTAAGCCGGCGGAGCGACTGACGAGCCGGGCAGGTCGGTGGAGACGGCAGTGCCGGCTGGAGGAGCAGCCGGCTGGCGAACCTCGGCATGATCACCGCCTCCCGCAGAGGGCGCGCTCGCGCGCGCCCCGTTGCTGGAGGCACGGTCAGGCTGAGGCTGGCTGACTGTTCCACCGGCCGGCTCGATGTATTCGCTTTCCTCTCCTTCGTCGTCTTTGCCTTCGTCGCTGGAGGCGATTTCTTCTTCCGAGTCTTCACCCGTCGCCGGGTCCAGCCCGAACCACTCCTCCGGCTGGGCAACGCCGTCATCATTAATCTCGGGAGCAAAGATGTTGATGTCAGTACACTCGGCGATTGTCGATGCGCGCTGGGCGATAGCCGGCCGCACCTCCGCTAGCTCTTCGTCGGCCTCCAGCTGCCAGGTGCGCAGCTGGTCTAGGTTTAGCCCCGGATACCAAGCTCGGACGAACTCCAGCGCCCGCCCAGCTCCAAGCCGGGCCGCCGACGTCTTCTAAGCCTCGAAGCGGCCAACCGCAACCTCTAGCCAGTCGGCAGTCCGACTCAGTGTGCGGGGAATCGTCTCGCTTGGCCAGCGGGCGGCCAACACCTGTGCTCCGGCGCGCTAGAGGTGGCGGAGCATACGATGAGCCGGCTGCAGCCGCGCTTGGACCGCCAAGAGTTGCTCTTTGAGCGACCGACTCGCGTCCGGCGTGACTTCAGCCCCCGCCTGCCGGCGCGCTTCGCGATGGGCCTCGATAGTTTGGGCGGCGAAGATGGAGTAGCCAGGAAAGTAGTCTGTACAGAGAATAAAAAGCAGCTCAAGTCAGAACACAAGTCAGGCGGCAAGGGGCAGGCAAGGAGCGAGAAAGGCGGCTTACCGTCGATTAAATCCTCAATACGGCCGAAGCCTTCATTCAGCGCTTACCTGGTCTCAGCCCAGCCCGCCGCTTCAGTCTCGAACTCGGCCTTCAGGGCGGCTTCGTTATCCTGCGCCTTCTTCAGAGCCACCTTGTGGCTCTCCTTCTGGTCAGCCAGCTTCTTGGCCAGGCGGTCACGCTCCAGGACCAAGGCGTCGTACTCGGTTTCCTTGGCACGAAGGGCGGCCTGCGCCTCGCTGAGCTGCCCCCTTAGGTCAGCATTGGCTTCTGCGAGCACGAAAGACAAAAGAAAAACCAGTAAGGTGAAGTCGTCAGGAAAGATTCGACCCGACTGCTCAGCAGTCGGCCCGAATCTCGGGGACTACACCCAGTGGGTGCGCTGACGCGCCCCCACAAGAGATGACCGAAACCAAGTACGTACTCCGGCTGCTGATCAGGTCTTCGGCTCTTCGACCCAGCTCCTGAGCCTGGGAGTTTAAGGCGGCAGCGCGGAGGTTATGATACTCCTGGAAGATTAGACAGGAGGCGAGAATAAGGTAGTCGTCAAGGAAGATCCGACCTGACTGCTCAGCAGTCGACCCGAATCTCGGGGACTACACCCAGTGGGTGCGCTGACGCGCCCCCACGGAAGAAATCAAGAGAACAAAACAACCAAAGATAGAAGACTCACCCGGATGGCGGCCCGTGTCGCAAGGAACTCCTGGGTGTATTGCTGCAGCGAGGCGGCTTGGGCCTGAAGCCAGTTCCGAACCTCTTGGGCCGCCACATTCAGCTCGCCCGTCCCGCCGCTGGGAGTCCACTCGAACGTGCCGGTGCTGGCCGCCTCCAAGGCCTCCGCCGTCTGGCTGGCACCCGTAGCTCGGTGCGGCTTTGGCACATCGGTGCCTCCCCCTGCGCGCCGGCGCATTGCCGGCTGCACCTCGAGGCCGGCTCCTGCTTTCGGCTCACCCCCGGCCGGCTGCTCTGGCGCCGCAGCCGACTGGCCGCCTTGGCCCGCTCCGGTTGGCGCTGCCGGCGGCGCCCCCTCCACGAAGATCATGGAGTCCTCCCTCCGCTCCATCACCGGCGGTTCTTGGTCGACCTCCTCCAGTGGAGGCACAGGAATGTTGGGGGCCACGGCGCGGAGGGGAATGGCTAGCAGCGGAGGCTGGTTGTGCGAAGCCTCCGCCTCCGTCTCCGCAGCTGCCGCCTCCGCCCGGGCCTTGGCTGCTGCATCAGCCCGCTCCTTCGTCGCCTGGGCGAGCCTTCGCTCCGCTGCCTCCCACTCCTCCCGCACCTCTTGTGCGTTCCGCTTCGTGGCCTCCCTGAGGTCGGCGCGGGGATCCACGCGGCGGGAGCCCGAAGACCCTCCAGTCGGCCCGACTACGGAGCCGCCCGGACCCCGCTCAAGGGAAAGCGACGCCCTGTCCGGCGAGCAAAGAAAGGTTTAGAAGAGTTTTCAATCGAAAAGAACAACAAAAAATATGTGGCCAAGCATTCCACGACTTACGCTGAGATCGCCTGCGGCTGCTTCACCGCCTTGTGGAAGCGGGCCGCCTTCGCGGCCGCCTCATCTCGCTTGGTCGCCGCTGCGGAAGCCTTGGACTTCTTTGGCCGGCTGCCGAAGAGGATCGACACGGCCCGGCGCTTCTGGGCGCCGCCGCCAGCAGCCGGCGCGACGGACGAGCTCACGCCTTGATGATCAGGCGCTGGCTGGCGGCACGGGGCGACTTCGACCTCGGCATCATCTGGCCAGTCCTCGAAGCCGGTCGTGAGCCCCGCGCCTCCGACCTCGTCGCTTTCTCCCACAATGGCGTCTTCCATGGCAGCCGCTCCCAAGTCCGGGTCGTCGGCGTCATCCACCGTGCGGTCAGGGACGAGCTGGCGCTCTATCCCTACGGCCCCGGTCATCGGCGGAAGGAGAGGGTTCTGCTAGGGCCAAACCGACTGATCAGAGGCTGGCTATCATGAGGCCGGCTACCAAAGGAAGAAAATAAGAAAGAACTTACGGCAGGCGGAGGGTTGGCGTGGGAATACGGCTCCTTGCCGTATCGCCAATCCTCGGCGAGCTTGCAGTTGGAGATATAGTTCACCATGTAGGAGACCTCCGCATGAGGCATCTCCCTGGTGCTCAGCCGGCTTGGGTCGAAGCGGCCGCTCATCTGACAAACCATGTGAGGCCGGCCTTGGAGGGGAAGAACCCGGCGCTCCACGAAGGCGGCCACCAAGTCGGCTCCGGTCAGGCCCTCCGAATGGATCATCACCCGAAGCCGGGAGATGGCTGCGTTCCCGGCCTGAGACAACGACCTGGCCCGGTAGCTCCACGAAGGTCGCCTCCCAGCCGGTGGGCCGGCTTCATAAGCCGGCAGGTTGACGTAGTCGCCTTGCTGCGCGACATTCTTCACGTAAAAGTATGACTTCTGCCAGAGCTTCACCGACTGGATCAGCGGGATGGGCGGGAACGGGTTATTCTCGCTCGCCCGCCTCATGGCAATAAAGGCTCCGCAAGGGGCGGGCACACCCGTGACGACGGTGCTGAGCTTGCTTTGGAAGAATTCCGCCCAGAGCTCGAGCATGGGGAGGACCCCAAGGAAGCCTTCGCACAGCATGACGAAGGCCGACAGCAGCATCACCGCGTTGGGCGTGAGGTGATGCGGCTGGAGGTTGTAGAATTCGAGGAAGGCTCGGAGGAACCCGCTCGCCGGAAGGCCGAAGCCGCGTAGGCAGTGCGAGCGGAAGATCACCTGCTCGCCCTCCTCCGGTGCCGGCGAAATCTCCTTCTCCGGCGCTAGACGAACCCGAACGAAGTCCTCGCCGGGCAGGCGTTGCATCTGGCGGAGGAACTCGACGTGGTCCTCATGGACGTTGGAGCCATCCCACGAGCTTGACAGCGCCATGGGGCAGCGCGGCGAGAAGCAAGACGATGCGGCGGCGGAACGAAACGACGACGGAACGGCGCGGCAAAGAGCTGCTGCGGGGAAGAGAAGGAGAAGGAGGGCGAGAAGGGGCGGAGTGAGGGAGAGCGCGCGAGCCTCTGCCGCTCCCCCTCCTCCTCCTACTTATAGACCGCGTGGCGGAGCCGAGGAGGCACGGCGTGGGGGAATGTGGGGATCAACTGCGCCCACTCCCCCACGTCCCGCGATTATTGTGCCTTGATGGCAGAATAAAACCGCCGTGGGAAGGCGAGCGGTCCATGTGGGCCGCGGAAGATCCGCGCTCGGACCGAGGCCTGCGAGTGGCGGGCCCGGGCCTGCGGCAGCGTCTCGTCGCGCGTGCGTGTTGGCAGGATTTCTTCGCCACGTGGCCCGTGTTCCCGCCTACGAGAAACGAAGCTTTTCCGAAGACGGCGCGCACAAGCAAAGCCGGCCCCTCAGGATAGGAAGCTGACCAAGCTTCTCGTCCCTTTATCAGCCTCGAAGCTCGCCCAGCTTCGGGGACTACTGTCGGAGTAAGTGACCACAGGTATCCTAGCCGGCTCCCCCTGGCCTTTCTGAAAAAATTACGAGCCGATCCGGCTCTCAAGGATCCAAGACATGGGGCCGCCTTCCCCTGGCCGGCTATCTCCCAGGCCGGCTATTGGAAGGCGGCCCGACTTCAGCCCTCATAAAGAAAGCCGCGGGAGGGCCGACTCCTAAGAGCCGGCTGCGAGAAGGCCGACTCCAAGGAGCCGGCTCCCATAAAGCAATCAAGACCGTGCCCTCGAAGTCTGCATCCACCTAACGGCGATGTGACAGGGCGTGGCTACAGTGAAGCCTGTCACCCCCGAATCCCGGAGCGCGCCTGGCACAGTGCGCCGTACGGGTGGCCATGACCCGTCCGGCGCAACACTGTTGCCACGTTGACCCTGATGTCATCCATGACGGGCTACCAGTACGGCCCACGGGCGGTGGGCCCCTTCGGGCAGAGAGACACCCGAAGGCGGCCTGGCCTCCCCCAGTCGGCCCAAGACGGAGCTGGCTCTCTCCGGCCGACTTGCCACCCCCTCGAAGGAGACGCCCCATTAAGGAGACAAGACGCGGTGAGGCTACAGTGGTCACCCGCCGGACGGCAGCACTGTAGCCACGCTTGCCTCGGCGAAGCTCTCGTCACCAAGATTGAGCAACAGTAACCAGCCACCGACAAGGCCCTGGACAGTGGGGCCTGCCTGTCGACCAAGGGGCCGACAGCTGGTGGGACCCACTAGCCGGCGGGCCCTAGCAGCCGGCGTAGAAGCCGGAGAGCGTAGACACAGACGGCTGAGCCCCGCGCCCAGCCGGATTACCATTGTACCCCCGGGGGTAGGCCTATATAAACCCCCCGGGACACCCATGCAAAGGGTTGATCCCTGCTAGTTTTAGACACCACGTAGGGAGGAGAAGAGAGCAAGCAGAGCCCTTCTTCCTCCTCTCGCCAAACAACTCAAGGAGCACCGTGTAGCTACTTGTTCATCGAGTGATCATGCGGAGACCCCGCAGAGTAGCAGTAGGGGTGTTATCTCCACGGAGAGCCCCGAAGCTGGGTAAGATTCGCCAGCGTGCATGTCTTCGCCTCATCCCGTTTCCAGGCACCGGCGATGTTTTGCTGGCTCCCATAATGATAAGCCACCCGTTGGCATATGTCGCACCTACCACCCGACAGTAACATTACCGCCCACGTCTGTCTTCTTCTTAAAGATCCATTTATCTCAATGGCTTGCCGATCATCGGGCAAGTCCACCAAAGTCCATACTTTGTTCTGATACATGGATCCTATCTCGGATTTCATGGCTTCTAACCATTTGTCGGAATACGGGCCCACCATCGCTTCTCCATAGCTCGTAGGTTCATTGTTGTCTAACAACATGATATCTAAGACAGGATTACCATACCACTCAGGAGTAGTACATATCCTTGTCGACCTATGAGGTTCGATAGCAACTTGATCCGAAGCTTCATGATCACTATCATTAACTTCCTCTTCAACAAACGTAGGCGCCACAGAAAACATCTTTCTGTGTTGCATCACTCTCTGGTTGAAATAAAGGTTCGACAACCTCATCAAGTTCTATCTTCCTCCCACTCAATTCTTTCGAGAGAAACTCCTTCTTGAGAAAGGACCCGTTCTTAGCGACAAACAATTTGCCCTCTCGGATCTGAGATAGAAGGTGTACCCAACTGTCACCTTTGGGTATCCTATGAAGATGTGTTTGTCCGCTTTGGGTTCGAGCTTCTCCGGCTGAAGCCTTAAGCATCGCAGCCCCAAACATTAAGAAATGACAACTTTGGTTTCTTGCCAAAGAAATGTTCACATGAGGTCGTCTCAACGGACTTAGATGGTGTCCTATCTAAAGTGAATGCAGCTATCTCTAATGCATAACCTCAAAATGAAACGGTAGATCGGTAAGAGACATCATAGATCGCACCATATCTCATAAGGTTCGATTACGATGTTCGGACACACCATAACCCAGTGGTGTTCCAGGTGGCTTCAACTGTTTAACAATTCCACAATGTCTTAAGTGATTGCCAAACTCATAACTCAGAAATTCTCATCGGTCAGATCGTAGGAATTTGATCTTCTTGTTATGATGGTTCTTAACTTCACTTTGAAATCGCTTGAACTTTTCAAACATTTCAGACTTGTGCTTCATTAAGTAAATATACCTATATCTACTCAAATCGTCAGTGAAGATGAGAAAATAGCGATATCCACCGCACGCTTCAATTCTCATTGGATCACTTGCATCAGCATGTATGATTTCCAACAAGTTACTTGCCCGTTTTATTTTACCTGAAAATGGGGTCTTAGTCATCCTGCCCATGAGGCATGGCTCGCATGTGTCAAGCGATTCAAAATCAAGTGACTCCAAACATCCATCGACATGGAGTTTCTTCATGCATCTTATGCCAATATGACCTAAGCGGCAGTGCCACAAGAAAGTGGTACTATCATTATTAACTCTACATCTTTTGGCGTGAACGTGTGTATTACCACGACCGAGATTCAATGAACCATTCACATAGGGTGCATGACCATGAAAGGTATTATTCATGTAAACAGAATAACCATTATTCTCTAACTTAAATGAATAACCGTATTGCAATGAACATGATCTAATCATATTCATGCTCAACGTAGACACTTGATAACATTTATCTAGGTTCAATACTAATCCTGAAGGCAGATGGAGCGTGCGATGGTGATCTCATCAACTTTGGAAACACTTCCAACACACATCGTCACCTCGCCCTTAGCCAGTCTCCGTTTAGTCCGTAGCTTTTGCTTCAAGTCACCAATAATAGCAACTGAACCGGTATCCAATACCCAGGTGCTACCAGGAGTACTAGTGAGGTACACATTAATAACACGTATATACTTTGTTGAAGTTGCCAGCCTTCTTATCTACCATGCATTTGGGGTAATTCTGCTACCAGTGACCGTTCCCCTTATGATAGAAGCACTTAGTCTCGGGTTTGGGTTCAACCTTGGGTTCCTTCACTGGAGCGGCAACTGGTTTTCCATCCATGAAGTTTCCCTTCTAGCCCTTTCCCTTCTTGAAACCAGTGGTCTTGTTAAACCATCAACACTTGATGCTCCTTCTTGATTTCTACCTTTTGCGGTCTTAAGCACCGCGAACAGCTCCGGGATCAACTCCATCCCTTGCATGTCATAGTTCATCACGAAGATCTAGTAGCTTAGTGATAGTGACTAGAGAACTCTATCAATCACCATCTTATCTGGAAGTTTAACTCCCACTTGATTTAAGTGATTATAGCACCCAGACATTCTGAGCACATGCTCACTAGCTGAGCTATTCTCCTCCATCTTGTTGGCAAAAGAACTTGTCAGAGGTCTCATACCTCTCAACACGGGCATGACCCTGAAATCCCAATTTCAGCTCTTGGAACATCTCATATGTCTTATGGCGTTCAAAACGTCATTGGAATCCTGATTCTAAGCCGTAAAGTATGGTGCACTAAATTATCAAGTAGTCATCAGGATGTGTTTGTCAGGTGTTCACAACATCCACAGACGATGTTGTAGGGGTTTGCACATCGAGCGGTGCATCAAAGACGTAAGCCTTCTGTGTAGCAGTGAGGACACTCCTCGGACTACGGACCCAGTCCGCATCATTGCTTACAATATCTTTCAACTTAGTCTTTCTCTAGGAACGTATTGAAACAGGGAGCTACAACGTGAGCTATTTATCTACAACATATTTGCAAAGACAATTTAGACTATGTTCATGATAATTAAGTTCATCTAATCAAACTATCCAATGAACTCCCACTCAGATAGACATCCCTCTAGTCATCTAAGTGAAACATGATCTGAGTCAACTAGGCCATGTCCGATCATCACGTGAGACGGACTAGTCAACATCAGTGAACATCTTCATGTTGATCGTATCTTCTATATGACTCATGCTCGACCTTTCAGTCTTCCATGTTCCGAGGCCATGTCTGTACATGCTAGGTTCGTCAAGTCAACCTAAGTGTATTGCGTGTGTAAATCTGGCTTACACCCGTTGTATTCGAACGTTAGAATCTATCACACCCGATCATCACGTGGTGCTTCGAAACAACGAACCTTCGCAACGATGCACAGTTAGGGGGAACACTTTCTTAAAATTATTGCGAGGGATCATCTTATTTAAGCTACCATCGTTCTAAGAAAATAAGATGTAAAACATGATAAACATCACATGCAATCAAATAGTGACATGATATGGCCAATATCATTTGCTCCTTTCGATCTCCATCTTCGGGGCTCCATGATCATCGTTGTCACCGGCATGACACCATGATCTCCATCATCATGATCTCCATCATCATGTCTTCTTGAAGTTGTCTTGTCATCTATTACTTCTACTACTATGGCTAATGCTTTAGCAATAAAGTAAAGTAATTACATGATGTTTATGTTGACACGCAGGTCATAAATAAATTAAGACAACTCCTATGGCTCCTTCCGGTTGTCATACTCATCGACATGCAAGTCGTGATTCCTATTACAAGAACATGATCAATCTCATACATCACATATATCATTCATGACATCCTTTTGGCCATATCACATCACAAGGCATATGCTGCAAAAACAAGTTAGACGTCCTCTAATTGTTGTTGCAAAAATTTTACGTGGCTGCTATAGGTTTCTAGCAAGAACGTTTCTTACCTACGCCAAAACCACAACGTGATATGCCAATTTCTATTTACCCTTCATAAGGACCCTTTTCATCGAATCCGATCCGACTAAAGTGGGAGAGACAGACACCCTCTAGCCACCTTATGCAACTAGTGCATGTCAGTCGGTGGAACCTGTCTCACGTAAGAGTACGTGTAAGGTCGCTCCGGGCCGCTTCATCCCACGATGCCGCCGAATCAAGATAAGACTAGTAACGGCAAGTAAATTGACAAAATCGACGCCCACAACAACTTGTGTTCTACTCGTGCATAGAAACTACGCATAGACCTAGCTCTGATACCACTGTTGGGGATCGTAGCAGAAATTTAAAATTTTCTACGCATCACCAAGATCAATCTATGGAGTAATCTAGCAACGAGGGGAAGGAGAGTGCATCTACATACCCTTGTAGATTGCTAAGCAGAAGCGTTGCAAGAATGCAGATGAAGGAGTCGTACTCGTAGCGATTCAGGTCGCGGTTGATTACGATCTAAGCGCCGAACCACGGCGCCTCCGCGTTCAACACACGTGCAGCCCGGTGATGTCTCCTACACCTTGATCCAGCAAGGGGAGAAGGAGAGGTTGGGAAGACTCCGTCTAGTAGCAGCACGATGGCGTGGTGGTGGTGGAGGAGCGCGGAACTCCAGCAGGGCTTCGCCAAGCACTACGAGAGAAGAGGAGGGAGAGAGGTAGGGCTGCGCTAACAGGGGAAGAACTTCGTGTGTTGGGCTGCCCCTTTGCCTCCACTATATATAGGGGGAGAGGGAGGGCTGCGCCCCCACCTAGGGTTTCCACCCTAGGGGTGGCGGCAGCCCCAATCCCCATCTGGGGTGGCGGCCAAGTGGGGGGGGAGAGGGAGGCGCACCAGGCATGGGCCTTAGGGCCCATCTGCCCTTAGGGTTTGCCCCCTCTACTCTCTAGGCGCATGGGCCTTGGTGGGGAGGCGCCCCAGCCCACCTAGGGGCTGGTCCCTTCTCACACTTGGCCCATTCATGCCTCCGAGGCCCGTGGCCCCTCCCAGTGGACCCCCGGACCCCTTCGGTGGTCCCGGTACACTACCGGTGATGCCCGGAACACTTCCGGTGGCCAAAACCATACTTCCTATATATCAATCTTTACCTCCGGACCATTCCGGAACTCCTCGTGACGTCCGAGATCTCATCCAGGACTCCGAACAACACTCGGTAACCGCGTACATACTTTCCCTATAACCCTAGCGTCATCGAACCATAAGTGTGTAGACCCTACGGGTTCGGGAGTCATGCAGACATGGCCGAGACAAATCTCTGGTCAATAACCAACAGCGGGATCTGGATACCCATGTTGGCTCCCACATGCTACACAATGATCTCATCGGATGAACCACGATGTCAAGGATACAATCAATCCCGTATACAATTCCCTTTGTCTATCGGTACGATACTTGCCCGAGATTCGATCGTCGGTATCTCGATACCTTGTTCAATCTCGTTACTGGCAAGTCTCTTTACTCGTTCCGTAACACATCATCCCGTGATCAACTCCTTGATCACATTGTGCACATTATGATGATGTCCTACCGAGTGGGCCCAGAGATACCTCTCCGTTTACATGGAGTGACAAATCCCAGTCTCGATTCGTGCCAACCCAACAGAAACTTTCAGAGATACCCGTAGTGCACCTTTATAGCCACCCAGTTACGTTGTGACGTTTGGCACACCCAAAGCACTCCTACGGTATCCGGGAGTTGCACAATCTCATGGTCTAAGGAAATGATACTTGACATTAGAAAAGCTTTAGCATGCGAACTACATGATCTTGTGCTAGGCTTAGGATTGGGTCTTGTCCATCACATCATTCTCCTAATGATGTGATCCTGTTATCAACGACATCCAATGCCCATGGTCAGGAAACCGTAACCATCTATTGATCAACGAGCTAGTCAACTAGAGGCTTACTAGGGACATGGTGTTGTCTATGTATCCACACATGTATCTGAGTTTCCTATCAATACAATTCTAGCATGGATAATAAACGATTATCATGAACAATAAAATATAATATAATAATTACTAATATATTATTGCCTCCAGGGCATATTTCCAACAAACCCAAGGTTCTCTTTCTTTACCATGTTTCCTAGCAACAAAGTCTTTCTTATCATAACGTCGATTCTTTGATTGTGGGTTATCAAGATCAACAGCAGGTTCAATTTCTACATCATTATCATTACTAGGTTGAGCATTATTATGAACATCATCATTAACATTTTCATTAGGTTCATGATCATTGCCAGATTGTGTTTCAGCATCAGACACAGAGATATCATTTGGATTATCAGGTGGTTCAGCAATAGGTTCACTAGAAGTTTGCACAGTTCTATCATTTTTCTTTTTCTTCCTTTTAGAAGAACTAGGTGCATCAATATTATTTCTCTGAGAATCTTGGTCAATTCTCTTAGGGTGGCCTTCAGGATACAAAGGTTCCTGAGTCATTCTACCAGTTCTAGTAGCCACTTTAACAGCATAATCATTTTTCTTACTATTCATCTCATTGAGCTATTCTTTTTGAGCTTTAAGTACTTGTTCTACTTGAGTGGTAACCATAGAAGCATGTTTGCTAACAAGTTTAAGTTCACCTCTAATATTAGCCATATAATCACCTAAGTATTTAATCATATTAGCATCTTGTTTTAATTGTCTACCAAAATAAGCATTGAAGTCTTCTTGCTTAAACATAAAATTATCAAACTCATCCAAGCATTGACTAGCAATTTTAGTAGGAGGGATTTCAGCTTTATCATATCTATAGAGAGAATTTACCTTTACTACCTGTGTCGGGTTATCGGGGTCTGGAGGTTCTTCAATAAATAAAGGATCAAGATCATATGTTTCTTCGACAGGCGGTAAATTAAGACCATGTATTTCTTCAATAGGAGGTAAATTCTTAACATCTTATGCTTTAATACCTTTTTCTTTCATAGATTTCTTTGCCTCTTGCATATCTTCGGGATTGAGAAATAGGACACCTCTCTTCTTTGGAGTTGGTTTAGGAATAGGATCATTAATTGGAGCAGGAGCTGGCTCAGGAGGTGCCCGATTATTTTCATTTGTCAACATATTATTCAATAAGATCTCAGCTTCATCCGGTGTTCTTTCCCTGAAAAGAGAACCAGCACAACTATCTAGGTAATCTCTGGAAGCATCAGTTAGTCCATTATAAAAGATATCAAGTATTTCATTTTTCTTAAGAGGATGATCAGGCAAAGCATTAAGTAACTTGAGAAGCCTCCCCCAAGCTTGTGGGAGACTCTCTTCTTTAATTTGCACAAAGTTGTATATTTCCTTTAAAGCAGCTTGTTTCTTATGAGCAGCCAAATATTTAGCAGAGAAGTAGTAAATCATATCCTAGGGACTGCACACACAACCAGGATCAAGAGAATTAAACCATATCTTAGCATCACTCTTTCATGAGAACGAAAATATTTTAAGGATATAAAAGTAGCGAGATCTCTCATCATTAGTGAACAAGGTGGCTGTATCATTTAATTTAGTAAGATGTGCCACAACAGTTTCAGATTCATAGCCATGAAAAGGATCAGATTCAACCAAAGTAATTATATCACGATCAACAGAGAATTCATAATCCTTATAAGTAACACAGATAGGTGAAGTAGCAAAAGCAGGGTCAGATCTCATCCTAGCATTTAGAGATTGCTTATTCCATTTAGCTGTAGCGACCTGACCCGAATGGATCAAGTCTCTGTGCTTAAGTGTCATCCTTGGATCGGTATGCTGACACACACAGTACTCGAGGATTTATAACAGAGGTAAATCACATGTATAAGTAACGTAAAATACTATTACCTCAATCCAAAATAGCGGAAGTAACAAGGTTGTGGATTCCCATCAACACCAACAGCAAAGTTGAGTGTAGAAATCGTAACCCTAACGTATCACTTACTCGTCGTAAGATAAAGCTGCAACATGAGACGTTGCAGCCACAAATGGTCTGTACATTGAATGTACTGGCAAATTCACACCATAGAGAATGATGAACAATGGCTATCACTACATGCATATTTGGCTGGTGGAAAGGCTCTAAGGTTATAATGTTTTTTCGAAAAGCCAATTTTTCCCTACAGCAAAGGAATACATTTTAATTAACTATCATGGTGGTTGTTGAACATTGAGAATGGTTGACAGCATTCTCAATCCCAGTTAAGTAACATCATTAAACCCAACAACTTAATTTAAAGTAACATGATGAGATTCACATGATAATCCACGTACTAGATACTCAAAACGTCCATAACCGGGGACACGGCTAATCATGATTAGTTTAATACACTCTGCAGAGCTTTGCGCACTTTTCCCCACAAGACTCGATCTCCTCCGTTGGATTTCTCGCACTACATGGTGTTTGAGAAACGGATGACCGAGACATAGTCTTTCAGAAGCGTTTGCACCTTACGATGGGTAGACCGTACCACCTACAAGCCCTACATCTGCTAGTCTACCACTATAAGATTTCACACGACTTAATCAACTATGCTAGAGCCCATAATAGCTTGTGGCTGCACACGGAAGTTTCTAGTATGAATAGTCTCATGATCCCTTTGAGCCTGGGTGGCGGTCCAAAAGAAAACATGCAAGTCCTGGAATACCCAGGTGCCTCAATCCACCAGATGTGTGTTTAAGTCACCACCTTAGATAAACCATTAATTAACAATCTCACATATGTCATGGATATCACTCACCCAATCCACGTCTACTAGCATAGCATGGCATAATAAGCAAATGTAAAAGTAACTCCCAAAGGTTTGATAATAAACAAGTAATAGGTACTACCTTAACTACTTCCCATCCCACAATTTAATTAGATCCTAATCATGCAATGTGTGAGGATTGATCTAATGCAATAAAATTGGGTAGTAGGAAAGGTATGATCAAAGTGTTACTTGCCTGCAAGTTGATGAAGATGATTCACACTCAAAACTCTTGATAGCTCTACTCGTCACACTCCGGTCAATCTATCGTAATCAAGCAATAGTAACCACACATAAGCAATCACTCAAAAGATCAAAAAGAACGAAGAAGACGATTCGGAAAACTTCAAAACCAAGCAAATAACTCTTGCAACATAAAACAATTTCTAACAGTACCAAAATTTTGTGAATTTGGCCTTATTAGAATGTTTAGGTCAAGAGCTTCGATTTGCAAAAAAAAAATCAACTCAAATGGAGCTACGGAACTCAAGTTATGATCAAACGAAGTTTGAATTCAAATCCGATCTAATTCAAATTTTAAAATTTTCAAAAACATGTTTGGGTTGGATTATTGGATAGAGCAGATCATAATGAAGAACTGGGCGTTGGTTTCGTGTGATTTGGATCAACGAGTAAAAAGTTGTGCTTATTTGAAGAACAGGGACTATTCTATAAATAAAGTACTCACATCTAGGTCCCTGGCCGAAATTACAGAAAAAGAAAAAAACTAAAAGGCAAACGTTCGTTAATAAGATCTAAACAGCGGACGTTCTCTATATAATTAAACCTAAACAAAACCGGTTTTAAACAAAAACTAAACTAAAAGAAAATCGACGGACCGGGCGGTTTTACTCGGGTTATACCGGTTCGGGGTAAAAGTCCGGCGGCGGCGGCGGTTAACTCCGGCGGTCGGCGCGGTG
>NC_057812.1:433941198-433948171 GCF_018294505.1 Triticum aestivum
CGGCAGCGGCGGATTTGGCCGCGGCGGCGGTGATGCGAGATGCGGGCGAGGCGAGGTGGCGCGAATGGCGAGGAGGAGAGAGAGGGGGTCTGGGCGGCGCTATAAAAGGAGGGGAGGAGGCGGCCTTGGAGAAGGGGCGACGGCGCCGTGGAGAGGCCGGACTCCGGCGAGTCCTGCTGAGGCACGCGAGGAGGAAGGCGGCGGCGCGCTGGCTGGGCTGGGCCGTGGCCTATTGGGCCGACCCAGTTCGGCGGTGGAGGAGAGAAGTTTTTTTAACATTATTTTCCAGACAACAAAATAACAAAACCAAAATAAATAAAAATATTATATAGGCATATAATATATCGAAATTTTCAGAAAAAGATTTTCTACATGGTGAACATTTTTATAACTTCAAATAAAATCCACACAAATTCAGATAAATCAAAGAGTGTTACTAGTCTATTAAAATCCAACATTTAAAAAAATACCAAAATGATTTCAAATTAATTTTTCTCCAATTTTTTGTTGTAGGGAATCATGTTACACTATTTTCCATATATTTTATTTTTGGAGAAAAATAATTTGAATAAAACTCAAATAACTCCAAATTGTAAATAATTTCCAAAAGGACTTTGAATTTGATCCTTTTAAACTTCCAACTCATATTTCATATGTTTTGAAGAAGTCATTTTATCTTCTCTCATGAAAATCATTGAGTTGCTTGAAGTTTATGAATTTGAAATATTTTCAAATGAAATTCAAATCTTTTTCAAAACCCCTTTTCATTTATTTTAAATGGAAGAAGTCATGTCATCTTCTCTCTAGGGTTTTGTGTTGAAAAGAATTTGAATTCATGGAGATCACGAATGAAAGATGAAAGTTTGGGAAAGTCCTTTTATTCCCTCTCATTTAACTTTCAAAAAGTTTCGAATTTCACTCACTTTCAGTCAATCAATCAAACAGTCAATCAAATCTATCTATTTAATATAACATTCCAAAATTTAGAATTTTGGGATGTTACAAACCTACCACCCTTAAAATGAATCTCGTCCTCGAGATTCGAAGAGGCTAGCAAGAAATGGGTTAGGGTTTGGGGGTCTCCTCAAAATCCATCAATCATCACCGGGGTCTGGGGTGCTACCACCCTTAGAAGCATGGTTATGGTTCCATCAAAACTCATATACTTCATCCATATTGTTAACAGTGTCGGTCTTCTCAGATCGTAAGGATAATTCCTTCTTTGGGCTCTTCCGGTAGTGGCATAACCTTTTTCCTCAATTATTTTGTATCCTTTCATCTTGGTAAGGTTATTCCAAAACTAGGTCTTCTTAGTTGACGGGTCTGGCGCCAAAACTAAACAACTATCGATATCTCATGGTGGTCAACAATTTATGGTTTCTCCTGCAGGAAATGGGTCTGGGTTGATCCTCACCGTATAACCTACGGTTGGCAAAGCTGCCTTGTACAAGGGGAAAAAATACCTATACCATTCTAAGGCTTAAACAAGGTTTTGATCATCGTCTCTTTACTATAGGTAAGCCACTCAGATTTACCATCCCATATAGCAAGGCGAATAATAAGAGTAAGTCGGTATGGTGATCAATCCATCCCGCACCCAAATCATTACCATGTATACAGTTTAGCGAATCTCGCATACTAACACTCAGTCATCCTCACAAGCATTGCAGAATTTCTCTTGTTGACGAACTAAGTTCGGATAATTCCATGGATTCTGCAAGCCAAACAAACATCTATCGTTCCTTCACAACTCTCAGGTTTTGCGTTAACTCCTATAAAATTGTCTGCCGATAACGTCGTATCTTTCTCTAGGGTTCTTCCTTCGGCAAGGATGTGCTTGCTTCTTGGCAGGTCCTGGGCCTGTGGGTTATGGCCCATCTTATTACTTGTAATCCTTGAACTCATCCTCGGGCAGCTGATCGTTATTCCAACATCCAACTTCCAGCTTCCAAGCATACTTAAAATCCATCCAATTGTATTGTCTTTCTTCCTTCTATTGGCACCAAACTAAGACATGATTACTCAGAATCATCATGGAGTTTCCATTGATCCATATTTCTGACATCATACCTCCTTTATCTCCACTAATAACTTATCTCTTCATCCTCGTGGAATATCCCACTTACCGAGATAAAAACTTATACTTATGCAGTCCATATTACACTTCGTGGACCATCATTATCCTTTCCAGGGTCAAGCGTCCTTACATGGGAATATTGGCCATCTCTACATGGCACTTCTTCAACTGGGAAACGTGAAACACATCATGAACTCCTGACAGTCCTTCGGGTGACTCCAACTTGTTGGCCACTTCTCCCATACGCTCCAAAACTCAGTATGGTCCTACAAATCTCGGGGCTAACTGTCCCTTAACTCCAAATCGTTTAGCTCCTCGCAGAGGGGGCACACGAAGACATGCTTTGTCTCCAATTTTCATAGACTACCTCCTTGCGTTTTTGGGTCTGCATAACTCTTCTGTCTAGACTGAGCTACCTTCAGTCTATCTCGAATCAACATAACATTCTCTTCTGACTCCTTGATCACATTTGGTCCAAACAACTGACGGTCTCCAACTTCATCCCACACACTCTTGGGGTATCACACATATCGAGACAAAACTCGTATTCATTTTGTTCGAAATCCACTCAGTGGAGTATCCTTATCTTTTCCAGGGGTCAACGGTTCTTATAGGGTACTACCACCCTTAAAATGCACAAATCTTCCATAGACCATATTTCTCTTATCCTCAAAAATGGTCAAAATCCTTCTGCATAGAGTAACAACTCATGAAATCCCTATCAGTACCAATGATGCTAACTTTATTTATTCTCCAATGATTACAATCTCTCGCTCTTCCATTACATGTCTCAACTCAACACCTTGATACAAAAGAGTTGTTCTCACTTCTACTACTATACTTCTCACAGACTCAACTATTTATCACAAGTCTCCTTCTCTTTGGGACAATCTCTGGCAAAGTGCCCTGCTTCATTACAACAAAAACATATTACTTCTGACAAGTATCGAGGTTTCCTTTTTGGGAAATTGTTGAGGTAGTGCCCTGACTCCTTGCATCTGTAACAGGTGATATGACTCAGGTCCTTTCTGGACTTTTCTGTTCCAATCATGGATTCTATTTCTTGTGGGTCATACTCTACTTCCTCCGTCGGGAATTCTACTAGATCTCCATTCAAACAATTCTGGGAGATGTGTCCTTATTCTCCACATGAATAGCATGACTTGGTGCAGGGTTTAATTGGTTCTTCTTTGGGTGTGTCCTCGACATCTTCCTTCATCACGGGTTCTTCTAAAATTTCCATAAGGGCTCCTTTCTTTACTTCTTTCTTCTGCGGTGCGGTTCTTCGTATCATGGGGTAAATGTGACACTGAGCAGGATAGTGGGTAGTCCCTTCACACAAGAAACAAGTAATCTGCCTAGTTGGGCATTCTTCAACTGGGTGACTTCCTTCACAATTAGGGCATTCCTCCTTGTGTTCTTTATGGGTGTGTCCTATTTCTCCACAAATCTTGCATGCACAAGGTTTCCTCATATCCTTTCCATAAGGCTTCAACTTCTGGGACACACGGTGAGATCTTTGCAGAGTCAACTTAAATTCTCTCCAAGTGGTTACTCCTTGCCATCCATTCATGGTTTGGTACATCCTCCACCAAGTAGCAGCACCTCTTTCAAAGCACTGAAAAGCATGCTGGGTCATATCCTTTTCGACTACAGGGTTATTCTTCATGTGATCCTCCATGTTTTGAATCCATCAGTCCGTCTCCAACTGACTCATCGGTCCAGAAAATACAAGCTCATCTTCATTCATCCTCTATTGGGTCCATGGGTTTGGGGTGAGATAAGAGAGATAGAGAGGGATACACACAATACAAACAAAAGTTTTGAAAAGACAGATTTTATTTGTGGCTGTCAGGAAAAACATCAAACAATTGACAGCTCACAAACATCGCATCTAACGTAGGTACATAACAGGGGTTTGGTCTTCTAAAGGTCAATAAATCTTCAACATCGTCTAACTCTACGAGTCTTGTTCATGCCTCCAATGGCTTCTTCCGATCATGCTTGTCTTTCTCAAGTTCTTTTGCCAGATCAACTCTGTTGACGTGAAGTCTCTCGTGACGTCCTTTAATATTCTGGAGTTGCGTTCCAAACTTCTGCTTTCAACATTCTTCACATGAACCATGGTCATACTGTCCTTCAGTTCCTAACAAATCTTCGGTATCTCGAGGTTGTAGCTCCTCCAGCTTGGCTACTTTCAGCTTTTGGTTCCTGAGTTCTTCACGAAATGCTTCCTTGTCAAATACGAGTTCATGGAGCTCCACCTTAAACTTCTTGATGTACTACTCCAGATCCTGGTGATACACCGGCTAAGGTTAAAACTTCATCTTACTAATAGGTGCTCCATCAGCCTTCTTCCATCAAATCCATTCTGAAGAAAGCATCCTTAACTCAGCACGGTGACAATAGCATCAGCGGGCGATGACATCATGGATAACCATGTTTCTGCTCTTGTCATTCCCATGAGCTATCATTCCATAGTTGATATCTCCTGCCTTAGGGTTTTCTTTAACAAAACTTCGAGTTCTCATGCTCCTTGTTTCAGTCTTTCTCTGATACACCTTGATCTCGGGTATTGACAACTTCCATAGTCTGCCAAGTTCCATAAGGGTAGCCTTCCTAGGTCATACAAATCTGGGAATTCTTCAGAGCCTTGTCTTCGGTCTTCAACCGTTGTAGTTTCCATTATTCAGATGCATAGTAAAATCCTCTTCATTCTGAAGCGGTCTTAGTTGTCCAATATCTTGTACTTCTTGGAGTGGTCTCATTAGTCGAATCTTCGTGTGGTCAAAAGGGGAAAGGGGTATGGTCTCACTAAAGGGAATTTTTGAATAAGCTCAGAAGAGAAGAGAGGTAAAAGATCTTTTGAAAGGGAAAGTTGTAGAGAAAAATCGTTGCTATGGGCTTGCCAGTTTCTAGGGTCACGTCCTATAGTCAACATGTGCTCTGATACCATCTTGTAGCGACCTGACCCGAATGGATCAAGTCTCTGGCTTAAGTGTCATCCTTGGATCGGTATGCTGACACACACAGTACTCGAGGTTTTATAACAGAGGTAAATCACATGTATAAGTAACGTAAAATACTATTACCTCAATCCAAAATAGCGGAAGTAACAAGGTTGTGGATTCCCATCAACACCAACGGCAAAGTTGAGTGTAGAAATCGTAACCCTAATGTATCACTTACTCGTCGTAAGATAAACCTGCAACATGAGACGTTGCAGCCACAAAGGGTCAGCACATTGAATGTACTGGCAAATTCACACCATAGAGAATGATGAACAATGGCTATCACTACATGCATAATTGGCTGGTGGAAAGGCTCTAAGATTATAATGTTTTTGCGAAAAGCCAATTTTTCCCTACAGCAAAGGAATACATTTTAATTAACTATCATGGTGGTTGTTGAACATTGAGAATGGTTGACAGCATTCTCAATCCTAGTTAAGTAACATCATTAAACCCAACAACTTAATTTAAAGTAACATGATGAGATTCACATGATAATCCACGTACTAGTTACTCAAAACATCCATAACCGGGGACACGGCTAATCATGATTAGTTTAATACACTCTGCAGAGGTTTGCGCACTTTTCCCCACAAGACTCGATCTCCTCCGTTGGATTTCTCGCACTACATGGTGTTTGAGAAACGGATTACTGAGACATAGTCTTTCAGAAGCGTTTGCACCTTACGATGGGTAGACCGTACCACCTACAACCCCTACATCTGCTAGTCTACCACTATAAGATTTCACACGACTTAATCAACTATGCTAGAGCCCATAATAGCTTGTGGCTGCACACGGAAGTTTCTAGTATGAATAGTCTTATGATCCCTTTGAGCCTGGGTGGCGGTCCAAAAGAAAACAGGCAAGTCCTGGAATACCCAGGTGCCTCAATCCACCCAGGTGTGTGTTTAAGTTGCCACCTTAGATAAACCATTAATTAACAATCTCACATCTGTCATGGATATCACTCACCCAATCCACGTCTACTAGCATAGCATGGCATAATAAGTAAACGTAGAAGTCCCAAAGGTTTGATAATAAACAAGTAATAGGTACTACCTCAACTACTTCCCATCCCATAATTTAATTAGATCCTAATCATGCAATGTGTGAGGATTGATCTAATGCAATAAAACTGGGTAGTAGGAAAGGTATGATCAAAGTGTTACTTGCCTGCAAGTTGATGAAGATGATTCACACTCAAAACTCTTGATAGCTCTACTCGTCACACTCCGGTCAATCTATCGTAATCAAGCAATAGTAACCACACATAAGCAATCACTCAAAAGATCAGAAAGAACGAAGAAGACGATTCGGAAAACTTCAAAACCAAGCAAATAACTCTTGCAACATAAAACAATTTGTAACAGTGCCAAAATTATGTGAATTTGGCCTTATTAGAATGTTTAGGTCAAGAGCTTCGATTTGCAAAAAAAAAATCAACTCAAACGGAGCTACGGAACTCATGTTATGATCAAACGAAGTTTGAATTCAAATCTGATCTAATTCAAATTTTAAAATTTTCAAAAACATGTTTGGGTTGGATTGTTGGATAGAGCAGATCATAACGAAGAAGTGGGCGTTGGTTTCGTTGGATTTGGGTCAACGAGTAGAAAGTTGTGCTTGTTTGAAGAACAGGGACTATTCTGTAAATAAAGTACTCACATCTAGGTACCTGGCCGAAATTACAGAAAAAGAAAAAAACTAAAAGGCGAACGTTCGTTTATAAGATCTAAACAGCGGACATTCTCTATATAATTAAACCTAAACAAAACCGGTTTTAAACGAAAACTAAACTAAAAGAAAACCGGCAGACCGGGCGGTTTTACTCGGGTTATACCGGTTCGGGGTAAAAGTCCGGCGACGGCGACAGTTAACTCTG